>NC_061113.1:160791172-160868561 GCF_002878395.1 Capsicum annuum
TTCAATAACAACCAATACATATAATCCTCTATCACACATATACATATGGAAGAGAACAAAGGAAAACAATATTCATACCTTAGAATTCACCTCTTGATTATGCAATCCTGTTTGCACAAATAATAGGTGTCGTTCAAAG
The DNA here is from genome assembly GCF_002878395.1 of Capsicum annuum. Classification (NCBI taxonomy): domain Eukaryota; kingdom Viridiplantae; phylum Streptophyta; class Magnoliopsida; order Solanales; family Solanaceae; genus Capsicum; species Capsicum annuum. The sequence continues at coordinate 160,791,312 of NC_061113.1, forward strand.
CTCTCGAGATGACAAACGCAATTATCAGATTACTTTGGAATTTCTACAGTTGAATCAAAAGTAATTTAAAGGTAAAATTTGGCTAGGGTTTGTTCTTTCTCAATGATTGATGATGAAAATGAGTTTTTGAACTCATATACATGTATATATCCACATATTCCCGTCCATAATATAATAGGGAATGACAAAAATGCCTTTAAAATTTAAATAATGTCAAATCTGTCCTTTGGTGAACTGTTTTGATAAGCTAAAGTAGATCGACCATAACTCTTTTCTCCGATATCGGATTTGGGTGAAATTGGTATCTTTGGAAATATAATTCAAAGGTATTTCATTTCATATAAAGTAGGCCACCCAGTTTGTCCTGTACAAGGAGTTATGGTCGTTTGAAGTTGACCCTAAAAATCTATTTTGAGAGGCTGAAGTAAAACGAGTATAACTCCTTACTCAGACGTTCGATTTGGATGAAACCAATTGCATTGGAAAGAATATTCAAAGATCTTTCTTTTCATATGTCGCAGTTCTCCCAGTTCATTATATTAAGAGAGTTATAATAGTTCGAAGTTGACCCAAAAAAATTGGCTAGCCTCAGTAGTTTGTGTGCAGGAAATTTTCCTGCACATTTACTATTCTCAAATATCCCGGCCACCATTTTATAGTTTCGAACGTGCTCGATTATATCCGAAACCTATCCGTTTTTAGAAATCTTTATATCATTGGAAATCTTATTCAATAACCTTCGTATGGAACCATCGACGGGCAAATTCCGGTATAAATAAAATAAAAAAATTAATTCTATATAAATAAGACCAATACACGTACTTGAATACGCCAATACATGTAATTAAATACGGGGTGTTACATCCTTCCCCCTTTAGGACATTCATCTTCGAATATTAGCGTAGTTATTCAACCGAAACAAGTTCAAGTCCGTCATTAACATTCATATCATCACATAAATACTATGCAAATATAAAAAAAAAACTTACTTGTTAATGTTCTAACTCCATTTCTTGAACTTCCTCTTCATCTTTGAACAAATGAGGGTACTTAGATTTCATTGCTTCCTCAGCTTCCCATGTAATCTATTCCCTTTGACGATTTCTCCAACGTACTTTTACCGATGCTATCTCTTTATTTCTCATCTTCTTAACTTGGAGATCTAGAACAGCAATAGGCACTTCCTCATAGGTAAGATTTTCTGCAACTTGCACATCCTCAGTAGAAGTGATATGTGATGGATCTCCAATGCACTTTCGAAGTATTGACATGAAATACCGGATGTACTGATGAGAGCTCTTGGGGTAGCTCTAATTCATATGCAACTTGTCCAAACCTTCGAGTGATCTTATACGGGCCTATATAACGTGGACTCAACTTTCCTTTCTTGCCAAATCTCATTACCCCTTTTATTGGTGATACCTTCAAAAATACCCAATCACCTATAGAAAACTCTATCCCTCTCCTTCTACTATCAGCATATGACTTGTGTCGACTTTGGGCTGTTTTCAGTCGTTACTGAATTACTTTCACCTTCTCTATGGCTTGATAAACAAGATTCGGTCCGAATAAAAGAGTTTCACCCACTTTGAACCATCCTATTAGTGATCTACACTTCCTTCCATATAAAGCATCATATGGTGCCATTTTGATACTTGAATGATATCTATTATTGTAGGCAAACTCAATAAAAGGTAAATGATCATCCCAGTTGCCCTTAAAATGTATTACACAAGCTCGTAGCATATCTTCAAGTGTTTGGATGGTACGTTCTGCTTGTCCATCTATTTGAGGGTGAAAAGATGTACTCAACTTCATTTGTGTTCCCAAACACCTCTGAAAAGACTTCCAAAAGTTTGCGGTAAATTGGGTTCCCCGATCTGATATAATAGAGATTGGCACTCCATGTAATCGGACTATCTCTTTAATGTACAGCTTGGCATACTCTTCAACTGTGTAAGTGGTCCTAACTGGTAGAAAATGTACGGATTTGGTAAGCCTATCAACAATCACCCATATAGAATCAAACTTCTAGGATGTACGAGGTAAACCAATAACGAAATCCATGTTGATTATGTCCCACTTCCAGCTTGGAAGATCAATGCATTGCATATAACTTCCGAGTTTTTGGTGCTCAACTTTAACTCTTTGACAATTTGGACATTCAGCTACAAATTTTGCAATGCTCTTCTTCATGTCATTCCACCAATACATATCCTTCAAATCTTGATACATTTTGGTTGATCCTGGATGAATGGAATATCTTGAACAATGTGCCTCTGTCATAATCTTCTTTCTTAGCCCATCTACATCCGGCACACACAATCGGTTTTGGCACTGAAGTACTCCTTCTCGCGTAAGCTCAAATGCCTTGGTCGCACCACTCTGAATTTTCTCCTTAAGCAGTAATAAAATAGGATTTGCATGTTGCTTCTCTTTCACTTCAGGTACTAATGAAGATTCCGTAGCATTATGTACGATAAGCTCTTTATCCGCAGTTTCAAGAAGGTAAACTCCCAAACTAGCTAACTGGTGAAGATCTTTAATCATCCCTTGCCTTTCTATAGGTGCCATCATAGCCTTACGACTTAACGCATCAGCTACCACATTTACTTTCCCTGGATGTTACAAGATATCAACATCATAGTCCTTTAATAGTTCAAGCCATCTCCGTTGCCTTAAATTTAGATCCTTCTGATTAAAAATATATTGCAAGCTCTTATGGTCAGTATATATATCAACATAAACCCCATATAAGTAGTGGCGTCATATCTTTAAAGCAAAAATAACTGCTGCTAGCTCAAGATCGTGTGTAGGATAATGTTTCTCATGTAGCCGCAATTGTCTAGAAATATATGTTATTACCTTACCATGCTGCATCAATACACATCCTAAACCAATTCTGGAAGCATCACAATACACTGTATACCCTTCGGTACCTTCTGGAAGTACCAACACGTGTGTAAAAATCAACTTGTTCTTTAAATCTTGAAAACTCTTCGCACAGTCATCATTCTATTGGAATTTGGATGCTTTATGGGTTAGCTTGGTTAAGGGTTCTAAAATAGAAGAAAAGCCTTTAACAAACCTTCTATAATAACCAACCAACCTGAGAAAACTACGAATCTTCGTAGGCATTGTGGGCCTTGGCCAGTTCTTCATAGCTTCTATCTTTTTAGCATCAACCTTTATCCCTTCACTAGATACAATATGACCCAAAAATGCCACCGACTTTAACCAAAACTCACATTTAGAGAACTTTGCAAAAAGCTTACAATCACGAAGAGTTTGCAATGCCTGTCGTAAGGGATTGGCATGGTCCTCTTCTGATCTAGAATAAACTAGAATATCATCTATAAAAACTATCACAAATACATCCAGGAATGGCTTAAACACCCTATTCATCAAATCCATAAAAGCTGCGGGTGCATTTGTTAGCCCAAATGACATAACTAGAAACTCATAATGACCATACCGTGTTCGAAAAGCTGTCTTGGGTATATCCTTCTCTTTGACCCTCACTTAGTGGTAACCTGACCTCAAATCAATCTTAGAAAAGCATTTAGCGCCCTGTAACTAACCAAATAAATCATTAATTATTGGGAGAGGATATTTATTCTTAATAGTCACCTTATTCAATTGCCGATAATCAATACACATCCTCAGCGAGCCATCCTTTTTGCATACAAATAACACTGGTGCTCCCCAAGGGTACATACTAGGACTTATTAATCCCTTCTCTAGCAAATATTTCAATTGCTCTTTCAATTCTCGTAATTTTGCTGGGGCCATTCTATACGAAGGAATGGAGATTGGTTGGGTGCCTAGTATTACATCAATACCAAACTCTACTTCTCGTTCAGGAGGCAAACCTAGAACATCTTCAGAAAATACATCAGAAAATTCATTTACCACCAGAACAGCGTGAAGAGTTGGTGGCTCCACTTCTGTATCCCTTACTCTAACTAAATGATATATGTATCCCTTGGAAATCATTCTTCTTGCCTTAAAATAATAAATAAATCTACCTCTTGGCACACCAATTTCACCTTTCCATTCAAAGACTGATTCATTTGGAAAATGGAAATATACCTTTTTCGTGCAGCAATCAATTGTGGAATAACAAGATGCCAACCAGTCCATACCCATTATAACATCAAAATATACCATTTCTAACTCCACAAGATCAACCATCGTATCACGACCACAAATAGTTACTATGCAATTTTGGTAAACCCTTCTAGCTATAATAGATTCCCTAACCGATGTGGACACTTCAAATGGATTAACTAATAGTTCGAGTATTCTTTCAAACTTTCTAGCAACCAATGGAGTAACATAAGATAATGTAGAACCGGGATCAATTAAGGCATATAAATCGAATGAAAAGATAGACAACGTACCCGTAACCACATCTGGGGAAGCCTCTAAATTCTGTTGATCTGCTAGAGCATACGTATGATTTTGAGCCCTGCTAGAATTCGTGGCTCCTCTATCATCTCTAACACAACCCATTGGTTGTGCACCCCTTCCTGAATAAGGCATTGATGATGATGATGCAACAAATGACCCCATAGGTTGTGCCATACCCCCTATGCCCCTTCGTGGGCATTCTCTCATCATATGCCCCGATATATCGTACCAAAAAAAAACATTGGTCCCCAGCCGATATGCGTCCAAATGATACCTTCCACATTTATTACATGGCTCTTGAGGAGCTCTCGATTGGCTCATATTTCTTTGTCTTTGGTATCCCACTGTCCGCGAACTCTGACTCTCACTTCTATGCCCTAATTGATTTCCTCTGGACCCTTGGAACTGTGGTGGGGCACTAGCTGCAGAATAAGAAGATAATGGCCTAGGTAGTCTAGCAGAAAACAGTGGTCTGAACCCTCCTTGGGATGCCATGAACTGCCCGTAGATCTGGCCCTCTTGGAATATCCTCTTTCTGATTCCTGAGTTCTTTTCCTCTGGCTCTGATCTTCCATTTTCTGTGCAAAAGCTTGGATCCTTTCTATGTCCATATCTTTGTTCAAAGCAGCAATAGTATAATCTCTAACCAAATATGGATCTAGCCTATCCATATATTGATGAACACTGTCATCCATAGTAGCTACAACATTAGTAGCATATCTCGACAAGGAATTAAATCAGAGACTGTACTCCCTCACGCTCATATTCCCCTGACGAAGATTTAAAAACTAATCAGCACGGGCCTGACGAATCTCGAATGGAAGATAATGATTAAGAAATTCCTCTTTGAACTCTTTCCAAGTAGCTGGGGGTGCATCAATACCCCTAGATCATTTCCAGTTCTCGTACCAATATATAGCCTCCCCTTTAAATCTATACGCCGCTAACTCCACTGTCTCTCTACCCATTACATGTATAACATCTAAGGCCCTTTGAATTTGATCAATAAAGTCCTGTGGGTCCACGTTAAGATCTAATCCAGTAAAAGTGGGAGGATCCATCTTAAGAAAATCCTGTGTTCGAAGGCTAGCCGCCCTATCTGTACCACTAGGACCCGTGGTAGGAATGGCTTGCCCTTGAGCTTGCCCAGCAACTATACGAGTCAAAAGTTGCACTGCATTTCTAAGATCTTGATCAACAACATTAATAGGTGGCTCTGGGGATATAGTTCTCCTCCCCCTTATTTCTTCTGGAGTGGAAGAAGTTTCTGATACATGCTCAGTTGGAGCCTCACTTTAATTATCTGGTATAGTGGGTTACTTACTAGTCCGCTCTCCGGCAGCCACATCTACTTGCTTTCCGGTATTCTTGCTTCTGGTAACCAACATCATTACTATAATAAGAGAAACAAACAGATTCAGTGGTCAACTATGACTTCATATATAATATAGGCTCTGTCGCATGATCTAAGACATAAAGAAAAAAAACAATTCCTAAATGTCCACAGCCTCCTATTTATAGATGCGGTCCAGGACACACTGATAAACAAGACTCTACGTAGACACGGCTTTGTAGACTCACTAGGACAAACTTTTCTGAAACCACTTTTGTCATGCCTCAAATCCTATTGGGGCGGACTGGCACCCGTAACCGCGGAGACCTGGGAGAACCAGCTCATAACCTTATACTTCCCATGCATACCTCTATGATAACCCGAAATTCGGATAGCATCATGTCGCATATAAAAGGAAATAATCACCTGTATAAGATCGAGCACACATATATATGTCTATACAATACTTGGCCATTGAAGCCATCACGTCTATTAACAAAACACCACCTTGACTGTACATTAGGTCTACAAAGCCTCTAGACAATACACAGAGTTTAATTAAGGTCGGGACATGCCCCGCCATGTAACTAACTTCTATACAATACCAAAAGTGACTGGATATGACACGGAAAGCCCCGAAGCAAACTGGAGCTCACCAAAAGCAGCTGGATATCCTGTCTCCTACTTGTGCGGTGTATGAGCTGAGGTGCCTGTGCCTGCAGCATGAAATGCAGGTCCCCGTGGGGGACGTCAGTACAAAATATGTACTAAGTATATAAAGCTGTAGATAATCACATATGGTATAGGAGCTCAATAGAAATCAGAAACAAGTGAATAAATCGTAATAGGAGTGGACCACACTTACTAGAACTTGTGACAACCTGTACATTGTATTTATTCAATCACTTTACCTCCGTTCTTATCATCTTTGTAATCATTACTGTACTGTACTGTGACCATTAGGCTGCCTCCAGTACATATCAACTGGGATCGACCCATGATAGGCTTATGCCCCTGGGATACCACCCATAAACACATAAATAGGGATCGACCCATGATAAGCTTATGCCCCTGGGATACCACCCGATAAGAGAGAACTTCCATCACTTAGTTCAATTAATCTTTGAGATTGTTATTACGGTCACCATCGCATTTTTGATACTTTGACACAATGATACATCAATAAGAGACATATAAATAGACCATCAATGCAATAACAATGAAGTAAGTACTCATTGGCACATCAATAAAGTGTTTTGGAGTCATCAATGCTATAACAGTGAAGTAGGAACTTATTGGTATATCAATGAAACATTTTGGAGTCATTAATAGCACATGGATCTTATTTGACTAACCGGATACCTTCTGACATTCATTAGTGCAATAAACATGTAAAATTTGGAAAACAAGTATTGGAATGTCTTGACATCTTGTAGGGTGGAAACAAGTTCATTGGTAACGTAGGACATCATTCAAAATCATTATGGATCACATGTTATTGAATAACTTTGTAAACTTTCTTAATAGAACAATTGCTCACTTTCATGCCAAAGATATGGTATAGAGTATGCTTTACATACCTGACTATCAGCCTTCAATACTAGTCCCAAATGGACTTCCCTTCTTTTCGGATTACTTATCTATAATGAACATATATAGTAATCTAGTATTAGCAACCAAACGTCACAATTCAATTATTTGAATTCACCAAACTTGTGGTTGAGTAGTAAGCCTTAATTACACCATAAAGGGTGTCTCTTTAACCTTCTTATACTCCGATTACATTCACATGCCATGCATATTCATACAACATCCTCCAATATCAAGTTTGGATTCATTTATCCTTCCAACCAATCCATTAAACCAAACTGAGCCATAGACATAAATAATCATCAATTCAATAGTATATCACCATATCCACCTTCCATAACTCAATTACCATATCCACCTTCCATAATTCAATACAACCAAACCATGCAAAATAGTCCATAACCCTATTTTCATCACCTTTTAATAACAACCAATACATATAATCCTCTATCACACATATAAATATGGAAGAGAACAAAGGCAAACAATATTCATACCTTAGAATTCACCTCTTGATTATGTAATCCTGTTTTCACAAATAATAGGTGTCGTTCGAAGCTTTCGAGATGACAAATGCAGTTATCGGATTACTTTGGAATTTCTACGGTTGAATCAAAAGTAATTTAAAGGTCAAATTTGGCTAAGGTTTGTTCTTTCTCAATGATTGATGATGAAAATGAGCTTTTGAACTCATATACATATATATATCCACATATTCCCGTCCATAATTATAATAGGGAATGACCAAAATGCCTTTAAAATTTAAATAATGTCAAATTTGTCCTTTGGTGGACTGTTTTGATAAGCTAAAGTAGATCGACCATAACTCTTTTCTCCGATATCGGATTTAGGTGAAGTTGGTATCGTTGGAAAGATAATTCAAAGTTCTTTCATTTCATATAAATTAAGCCACCCAGTTTGTCCTGTACAAGGAGTTATGGTCGTTTGAAGTTGACCCTAAAAATTTATTTTGAGAGGCTAAAGTAAAATGACTATAACTCCTTACTTAGATGTTGGATTTCGATGAAACTAATTTCATTGTGAAGAAGACTCAAAGATCTTTCTTTTCATAGGTCGCAGCTCTCCCAGTTCATTATATTAAGGGAGTTATGATCGTTTGAATTTGACCCAAAAAAATTGGCTGGCCTCAGTAGTTTATGTGCAGGAAATTTTCCTGCACATTTACTATTCCCAAATATCCCGGCCACCGTTTTATAGTTTTGAACGTGCTCGATTATATCCTAAACCTATCCGTTTTTGGAAATCTTTATATCGTTGGAAATCTTATTCAATAACCTTCGTATGGAACCATCGACGGGCAAATTCCGGTATAAATAAAATAAAAAAATTAATTCCATATAAATAAGACCAATACACGTACTTGAATACGCGAATACATGTACTTGAATACGGGGTGTTATAGCTAGGTATGTGACTTCTATCTCAGTTGCTGAGTATGAGCGAGTTTGCTACTTTATGAGAGAATTGAGACTTTCTATTCAGATGGCTACTCGAAGTTTGGTAACTGTAGGTAGGACCTTTGCTGAAGTTGCTGATCATGCTAAAGTGATAGAGGATATGCAATATGAGGGACGTGATAAGAGGCCTAAGTATCATGGAAGATTTGGTGGGAGCCATAGTAGTTCTCGATTCAGAGGTGGTATTCCTTATGTTAGACATCCTTAGCATCCCTTTTTCAGCCTTAGGATCAGATTAGTCGACCAGTGTTGGCAGCTCTTCTGACAGCTAACATGGATCAACTTATATCTAGTGGGCGCTCCAGTAAGGGTGGTGATCAGTCTATGAGGGGTTCATCTATAGGCCATGCTAGGCATGGTGGCTATGTCGACTCAGCTAGATTTGTGAGTTTTGGTTTGTCTTGTGAGTCTTGTTTTACTTGTGGATTTCCTGGTCATTTCTTTAGAGAGTGCCCTAGTTGTGGGGCAATAGTTGTTTCATCCTAGGGAGCTACTCCCATTAGGGCAATTCATCCCTCAAGTAGAGGTAGTTTGCGAGGTTGTAGAGGTGGTTACCAAGGTGCTCGAGGTGGTACTCAGGCAGGCAGGGCAGGTGGTTGTTTAGGTGCCCAGCCAAGTGGCGGGCATGGTCAGTTATATGCAGTACCTGCTATGCCCAAAGCTGAGACTTCAGATGCTGGAGTTACATGTGTAATTTTGGTATACCGCAAGTTGGCTCTTATTTTATTTGATCCTAGATCCACTTATTCTTATATATCTTCTTATTAAGCACCACATTTAGAGTTGTCTAGCAAGTTATTATCTGTGATATTACATGTATCTACTCTCATAAGTGATTTATTAGTAGTGGATCAGATATTCAGATCATGTGTCATGATAGTTAGTGATGTTGATAATTATGTTGATCTTATTATTCTAGATATGTATCTACTCCCGGCCTATTTCTATCATTGTGCGTATCTACTCTCGGCCTATTTCTACCATTACATGTATCTACAATTACGTGTATCTACTCTCAGCCTATTTCTATAGCACCTTATCGTATGGCCTCTGCAGAGCTTAAGGAGTTGAACTTTCAGCTTTAGGATATTCATGGAAAAGGGTTCATTAGACCGAGTGTATCCCCGTGGGGAGCCCTTTTTTTGTTTGCAAAGAAAAAAGATATTTCAATGCGAATGTGTATTGACTATAGGCAACTTAACAAGGTGACGGTGAAGAACCGTTATCCTATGCCTCATATTGATGATTTTTTTGACCCACTTCAGGGCACAGTTGTATTCTCTAAGATATATTTAAGGTCCGGTTATCATTAGTTGAGGATTCGGGCTGAGGATATCTCGAAGATAGCCTTTAGGACCCGTTATGGTCACTATAAGTTTTTGGTGATATTTTTTGGGCTGACTGATGCCCCATCCGCATTTATAGACTTGATGAACTATGTGTTTAGACATTATCTAGATTTTTTTTTATTGTGTTCATTGATGATATTCTTGTGTATTCGAGGAGTGGTGAGGAGCATGCACAGTATTTGAGAGTTGTGCTCCAGGTTTTATGAGAGCATATGTTTTTTGCCAAGATCTCCAAGTGCGAGTTTTGGCTTGAACCAGTGTCTTTTCTTAGACACGTGGTGTCCAAGGCAGATATTATAGTAGACCCGGCTAAGATTTCAAAGATTCGTGATTGGGCTAGGCCTACGTCTCTAACTGAGGTTCACAGATTTATTGTGTTGGGTGGTAATTAGAGATGCTTTGTTAGAGTTTTTCTACCTTATTAGCCCCTATGACTAGATTGACCTGGAAGGAAGTTCCCTTCTGATGGTTCGAAGAGTGTGAGTTGAGCTTTGAAAAGCTTAAGGATTGTCTCACTTCAGTCCTGGTGCTATCTCTTCCAGTTGAGAGAGAGGGATTCACTGTGTTTTATGGTGCTTCTGGTGCTGGTCTTGGTTGTGTTTTGATGCAGTAAGGTTATGTCATTGCCTATGCTTCTAGAAAGCTTAAGGTGCATGAGCACGACTACCTCACTCATTATTTGAATTTGGCGGCAGTATTTTTTGCGCTCAAGATTTGGAGGCATTACTTGTATGGTGTGCACTATGAGATTTTCACTGACCATCATAGTCTTCAGCATCTTATGACCCAGCGAGAGCTCAAACTTTGCCAGCATAGGTGGATAGAGTTTCTAAAGGACTACGATATATCTATCTTGCATCATTCGGGTAAGGCAAATGTTGTGGCGGATGCCTTGAGTTGTAAAGTAGTAAGTATGGATAGTTTGGATTGTATTTCACTTTCTCAAAGGCCCTTGGCATGGGATATCTAGTGCTTAGCCAATTTGATAGTTCACCTCGATATTTTAGATCTTGCGAGGATTTTGGCTTGTGTGAAGGCAAGGTCCTCCCTATTTGAGCAGATTCATGATCGTTAGTTTGAGGATAGTATGTTTTGCCTTCTCTGTGATCGGGTAGTGAGTGGTGAGTCTGGGAGACACATCGTGGATTCTGGGGGTATCTTGAGATTTTAAGGTTGTGTTTGTGTTCCCCGACTTGATGACTTGATTCAGTCGATTCTGCATAAGGCTCATAGTTCTAGATATTCTATGTATCTTGGTACATCCAAGATGTATAGAGATTTAAGTCAGTTGTACTAGTTGGATGGTATAAAGATGGATGTGACAGACTTTGTAGATTGTTGCCTATGTTGTCAACAGGTTAAGGTCGAGCATTAGCATCCAGGTGGATTGACTCAAAGATTGCCCACTCCCAATATGAAATGGGAAAGGATAACCATGGACTTCATTAGTAGCTTGCCTCGTAATTTTCGTGGTCATGATAGTATTTGGGCTATTGTGGATCATTTGACCAAGTCGGCCCATTTCATTCCTATTTAGATGACCTTCAGTACTGAGAGATTAGTCCAGATTTATGTTTGGGAGATAGTTTATTTGCAAAGGGTCCCTATGTCTATCATATCAGATCGTGGTTCTGTGTTTACTTCGAGGTTTTGTAGAGTATTTTAGAAGGAGTTGGGTACTCAAGTGGCTCTGAGTACAGCTTTTCATCCGCAGATGGATGGTTAGTCCAAGCGGACTATTTAGGTACTTGAGGATATGCTTCGAGCCTGCATTATGGATTATGGAGGTCAGTGGGATCAATATTTAACATTGATAGAGTTCGCCTATAGTTATTATTCGAGTAATGAGATGGTGCCCTATGAGGCTTTGTATGGTAGGAGGTGTCGTTCCCTATAGGATGGTTTGAGATTTCGGAGGTTAGACCCTATGGTACAAATTTGCTTTAAGACTCATTAGATCGTGTTAGGGTGATTTAGGATAGGCTGAAAGTAGCCTAGAGTAGGCAAAAGGCCTATGCCGACCGTAGACTCCATGCCTTGAGATTTAGAGTTGGTGATCATGTATTCCTTCGTGTTTCACCTATGAGAGGTGTGATGAGATTTGGGAAGAAGGTTAAGCTTAGCCCTCACTATATTGGACCTTTTGAGATTCTCTAAGTAGTTTGCGAGGTCGCCTATGAGTTGGCTTTACCTCCAGACTTTTCCACTGTTCATCCAGTTTTCCATGTCTCTATGTTGCGGAAGTATATTCTTGATCCTTCTCATGTGCTTAGATGGGACTCGGTCCAGTTGGATGATCAGTTGACCTTTGTGGAGGAGCCCATTCTTTTTTGGGCTAGTGATGCTAGGCGACTGCGTACTAGGGAGATTTCAATAGTTAAGGTTCAGTAGAGGCATCGCCTAGTAGAGGAGGCTACTTGGGAGATCGAGAGTGAGATGTGGCCTAGTATCCTCACTTATTTGAGGCTTCAGGTATTCTCTTGTCTTTAACTTTCAAGGAGAAAAGTTCCTTAGTATTGGATGTTGTAATGACCCTTCAGGTCATTTGTCGTATTCTTGCTTATTTCGCTAATAGAGCTTTTCTATATCTGCCCCAAGTCATTAGTGACTTGCCGAAACCGATAGATCGGTTACCTGGTGGTTCGTTTGGTTCCATGAACCACTTTCTCAATTTGAAGCCTTCGTTGGTCCTAATTGACCACTAAGCAAAAACTTTATAAATCAATCTTCAATACGAAATATGAATTCGCCAATGCATCCGGAACGTCAAAATCTATGTGATTATGCATCTTATTTATTCGAAACGGACCTCGAATGCATCTCAAGGCATTGGCCAAAGCTCGAAACTAAGATCAAGCTTCAGCCATGCCTTGGATTAACCAAGATGTTGTGACCGCAAAGACTAGTGTGCGACCGCGGCTAGGCGGAGGGTGCGACTGCGCTACCCGAGGTTGGGTGAAACCTATTTAAAGGCTTCTTTGTCCAAAATTTTGCCCATTTGTGCATCGTTCTTGAACTTTAAAACCCTAATAAAGTATGAATCTTCTAAGTGAGTCTTGTGGATTGATTTGGAGCTTAAACAACTTGTGTAATCGAATCTTGCTACTAATCTAAGGGAAGAAAACATCTAGTTGGTGTTAAATTGTTGATTTTTAGACCCCAGACCCCTAAGTCCTTGAGACTTAAATAAAACTCTATATGTGATTGATTTACTCAAGTTTCTTGAGGGCAATAACTCCCTAATTATATGTGAGTAATGGGTTTGTCTCGAAAACTCATTTTCTGAAGGTGGAACCAACTTTGAGGTTTGGAGTTATTTTGAACCCATGGCATAATGGTGCCATAATGGGTATTTTTATCTCATTGTAATGCTTAGATTGTATTATTGATAGCTTGGCTCATGGAAGAAGAAGTTTCAAGAAAAGGAAAGGAAAAGTTTATTGATTTGTGAGTTGCTTGGACTCAAGGTAGGTTAGGCCTACTTGTAGTTAGATTGAGCTTGATTTTAGTATAATTGTTGAAATCTTGTGAGATTGGGTAGGGTTTAGATGATAAATAGTTGAATGGTGATATTGGGGATTAGTGGATTCTTATAGGTTATTGAACTTGTAATGTATGATGTTTGACCCTCAGCCTAGAACCTTCGATAGTCTACTTGTAGTCTCATAAATAGTATGAGAATACTCTAGTTGCTCTAATAGATAAGAATGATGTTACTCCCTAACCTTAAGAGTATGTTGACCTAGCTATATCTTAGTTAGGAAATGACCTTGGTGTTGGGTTGACTTAGGTAGAATACTTGAATAAGATTTCCCCTATAGGCTTAGTAAGGATTGATAGGCCCTTATGATGTGATTTAGATAACTTAGCCAAAAATCCAGGTAGATATTAGTCTTGTGATAGTGAATTTGGCATTCTTTCGATTTAGGAGTGAGACTTGACCCAACTTATGCTTGAACTATGAAATTTCTTAGAAACCTAGATACTTGATGAATGTTTATGTTACGTTGTTGATATTATAATGGTTAAGCCCGATGATCAAATTATGCATATAGTCGATGGTTGGATAATGTGTATACTTGAATAATTATCTCATGGTCATGATATGGATAGCCTTGAAAAGGTGTAGAATATGTATATCATATGAATGTTCATGCTCATGCTTATACTCATATTGTGTAGTGATGCTTAATAGCAAAGTAGGATGATATATGTCATCGTACATCCCTATTACTCTATTATTATAGCTTTTGTGTGTTTATTGACTTGACTATATATGTGAATGGTAAGATGATGCCAGGGGATATGTTGATGTTGTGATAATACCCGGTAAATCCAGAGGATATGTTGATGTTATTGTAATGCCTGATAAATTCAGAGGATATGTTGATGTTATGATTATGCCAGGTAAGTCAGGAGAATATGTTGATGTTATGATGATGCCTGGTAAATTCGAAGGATATGTTGATGTTATGATAATGCCCGATAAATTCGAAGGATATGTTGATGTTATGATGATACCTGGTAAATCCGAAGGACATGTTAATGTTATGATGATGCCCGGTGAATCCGGAGGATATGTTGATTTTATGATGACGCCCTGTAAATTCGAAGGATATGTTGATATTATGATAATGCCCGATAAGTCTGGAAAAGGTAAAGATGTTATAATGCCGTGTGAGGCAAATTTACATGAATACTTGAATACATAATAAGGTTAGGTCGTGTGGGGCCAAACCGCTTATGTATATGGGACATAATGTCTTCCTTGGTATATTGTTGTTCATTCCTTGTCCTTATTCACTAAATAAGAGGTATGGCCCTTGTTGACTCTAATTATTAACTAGAGGTAATTTATGCATATCATTGGGTTAAGGCTAACTAGTATGTGAAATCTTGTGTAGAACCAAAGGCTCACCTAGTAAACCTACTAGACTTGAAATAATGGTTATGTTATGAAATTTCTCCTGGTAAAGTGGCTTATGTGATAACTAGTTCTAATAAATGATTATGACTTGTAATCTAGAAGCCTAGTGAACTAGTTGGTGGACCTTACTTGGTTAAATTATGGAAACTAGTCATTAAGGTTGTAACATGCTCAATAATAATAGACTTGGTATTGTATGATGGATAGTTAAGTTGACATCTAGTATGTGATATTGTGGTGGCTTAATTGAGGATTTATATAATGAGCATGCTAACTAGGAAATAGTCTTGTAATGGGTGAATAAATAATAGCATTGATAACTTCTAGTTTTTCCCTTAAGTGACGTCTAGTAACTATATGACTTATAATCTAGTGGCTAATGGAAACAAAGGTTAACTAGTGTAGACTAATCTTGGAGTTTATTAATGAGTTAGAGAATAAGTAACTATATAGCTATGTTATGTCGATAGTGGTTTTATTGTGATTAAATTGCTATATTGATGATGAGTGTGGACCTCAGAAATAAGTCATGGCGGGGTTGTGTTACCTACGGCTTTGGTTAGTTGTGGTGTAATATTGCCTTGATGTATTGTTCGTTGATCTTCTGGTATACTCTCTGGTGGTATAGGACGCCGTGATGGTTTCTTTGTATTGTATTCTTTTGGTGTACTCTGGGACGCCGTGATGAGTTTTTGGTTGTGTTCTTTGCGTGTACTTTCCGGCGGTATGGGACGTCATGGTAAGTTCTTGTGCTTTATATTCTAATGAAGGTTGATGTTGATTATGGTTAATTCATGGATGTCATTGTATATATGTGGCTTTACGCTTCCGAAATTATTACTTATTTGTAGGATGAATATGCTATCTATTGACACGATACGTGATGCTATTACCCTAGTAGATAAGTAATTCTGTACAGTGGTATCGAAGAAGATTCAGGTTTTATTTTGTACCTTTACTTTAAGTTATTGTCTTACCTTATATCATCTTTATATTATAATTTATCTCAGTCGGCCGATTATGCCTACTGAGTACCAGTGTTTTTGTACTCATACTACATTTCTGTACCTTTTGTTGTACACCCAGGTTCTAGTTATCATTGTTGAGTCGGGTTCGTGCCACGTTGACCATTCGGAGATCGGGTGAGCTCTTGGAGTTCGAGTTACCCTTTTTCCCTCTGTCTTTATTTGTCCTTTGTTTTTTAGACAAATGTATGAGATTATTTAAGACATTTTTAGACTTGGAGTAGTAAAATTCTATTGTTAAGTCTAGATGCTCTTTTAATAATACTATCAAGTCATGTGATTGGTATTTGAATATTGGTTGTCTTTAGTTGTGGAATGTCATTGTTTATATTGTGTTCTATTATAGGGTCCATGTTAAACATTTCCACCAAGGTGACCCATTGCATTATCTTCGGGTTACAGTATCGGCTTACCTACCGGTGGGATGTGGTAGGTGCTATCATAACTCGGGAAATCAGGTTGTGACAAGACGGAACCCCAAGTTAGCCAACCTGTGAATGTCTTTCACCAATCCTCTCTTATCCTCATCAACATGATATAAGCTCTCCATAGACAACCTACTAAGAGCATCAACAACAATATTAGCTTACCTGGATGGTAGTGAAGTACCATGTCATAATTCTTAAGCAATTCAAGCCATCTCCTTTTCTTGAGATTCAATTCCTTCTGCGTTAATACGTAGTGCAAGTTCTTATGGTATTAATAAATGCCTACATGAACTCCATACAGCTAATGGCGCCAGATCTTCAAGGCAAAGACCACAACCGCCAACTCTAGATCGTGAGTCGGGTAATTCTTCTCATGAAACTTAAGCTGTTAAGAAGCATAGGCTACGACCTTACCATGCTGCATCAAAACACAACCCAGTCCCACACAGGATGCATCACAAAACACAACAAAACCATCAGTACCCTCAGGCAAGATACTATCACAAAAGTCAACTTATCCTTCAATTTCTCAAAACTACCCTCACAAACATCGGACCATAAAAACTTAACCTTTTTCTGAGTTAACTTCGTCAACGAATCAGCAATAGCTGAGAAACTCTCCACAAAAATCCTATAATACCGAGCCAAGCCCAAGAAGCTCCTAATATCGTATGGAGTCGTGGGTCTAGGCCATTTCTTAACTGCCTCAACTTTCTGTGGATCCACCTTGATCCCCTCACTAGAAACAATATGCCTCAAAAAGGTCATAGCACTCAACCAAAATTAACACTTAAAAAAAATTGTATTCAACTTCTAGTCATTAAGAGTCTACAACACAATTTAGAGGTGATTGGTATGATCCTCCTCACTCTTAGAGTAAACTAAGATATCATCAATGAAAACTATAACAAGCAAATCTAGAAACTGCCTAAAAACTCAATTCATAAGATCCGTAAACGTATCCAGGGCATTAGTCAACCCAAATGACATAACCAAAAACTCATAGTGACCATACCGAGTTTGGAGAGCAATTTTGGGAATATCAACTTCCTATTTTCAACTGATGATAGCCCGAACGGAGATAAATCTTAGAGGACCACCTAGCACCCTGAAGCTGGTTGAAAAGATTATCAATCCTAGGAAGAGGATACTTATTCTTCACTGTCACCTTATTCAACTGACGATAATCCATACACATCCAAAGATACCCATCTTTCTTTCGCACGAAAAGTACAAGACCACCCTACGAAGAAACACTAGGATGAATAAAGTCCTTATAAAGAAGATCCTTTAATTTCTCTTTTAACTTCTTTAATTCAGCCAAAGCCATCCATAAGGAGGAGTGAAAATGGGACGGGTATCCGGTAGAAGGTCAATCCCAAATTCTGTTTCCCTCTAGGGAGGAATTCCAGGAAAATCACCGGGAAACACTTCAGGAAATTCACTAACCACAGGGATAGATTGCAAGGAAGTACTTTCAGAATTAGAATCCTTAACCTAAACTAGATGATACAAGCACCCTTTTGAAATTAATTTTTGAGCCTAAGATAGGAAATAAACCTCCTTTTTGGTACTAAGGAACTCTGTTCCCATTCTAATACTGGTTCATTAGGGAATTGGAAATTGACCTTTCAAGTCCTACATTCCGGAGAAGCATAGCACGAATGGAGCCAATCCATCCCCAAGATTACATCGAAGTCTACCATGTCAAGCTCTATCAATTTTACTAATGTCTCCCTATGAAAGATAGACACCACACAACCCCTATAGATTTTTCTAGCAACTATAGAATCACCCACCAGAGTAGACACAGAAAAGGGGTCAGAAATATTTTCAAGACCAAAATCAAAGTGCACAACCACTTAAGGGGTCATATAAGAAAGGGTAGAACTCGAATTAAGCAAACAATAAGTATAACCAAAAAAGAGTTGTAACATACCAGTAACAACATCTAGGGATGCCTTACATTTCTGACTAGTAGCAAGTGCATAGAGAGAATTTTGGCCAGGGTAGGAGCTGAATAAGTGCCAACTAAAATTTTATTAGCCCCAGTGGTAGCCCTGGCTGAAGCACAATCTCACTGGAATGACCGAGATGACCACAATTATAGCACCAATTTCTCCCCTCCTCAGAATATCCATGGTGAAGCTGCCCAAAAATGACAAGAGAGGGTAAGGTGAGGCTAACCGAGCTCCACTAACTGGAGGTTGGGTACCCTATACCTTAGGACCACTGCTAGTCTAAAAACGACAATTACCTGAAGGCTTAGGATAAGAAAAACTAGTAGCCGAATACGAATTTCCCCAATTCTTCTTCTTAGTCCACTGTCTATTATCTTTCTTATTTTTTGCTGACCTGCAACCTTCTCTGAATATCTAAACTTCTTTATTCTGCCTCTCTCCCATCTTTGCCTGCTTCTTTTTCTCATCGTCAGCCTACTGTATATAAACCACCAACTTAGAAATGTCCATATTATTTTTTAACATAACAACCTTACATTCCAACACCAAATCACAGAACAAACCAGAAGCAAACTTTATCATTCGGCAGCTCATATTAGACACCAACTCTGGAGCATAACGAGCCAACTGCTGAAACATCAGAGCATACTCCTTCATACTCTATTTCCTTATTTCGTGTTCACAAATACTTCTGCCTTAGCTTGCCTCAACTCTTGAGGAAAGAAGTGATTAAGAAAGGCACCTAAAAACTCATCCCATACCACCAAATCAATATCATCACCCCTCATAGCTTTCCACTCCATATACCACTAATAAGCCATATCCTTTAACTGATATACTGCAAACTCTACGCCTTCTGAATCAGTAGTATGCATCACCTTAAGGATTTTCTCAATCTCATTAATAAACACATGTGGATCCTCCTCAAACTTACAGCCTGTAAAAGTTGGGAGATTCAAGATCATAAATTGGCCAATTCAAGTGACTTCAGATAAATAAGCAACAGAACCAACACGATCAGACTGACAAGACTATGATGCCACTAACTAAGTAAGATATGAATAGACTGATGAAACTCCGTATTAGAGATATATCCATAAGGCGAATGAGCATAAGTGTCGCCAGCCCAAGATGCTTGAAGGCTAGTTGGGATCGGAGAAAATCCACGTGGGGCGACACGATTAGGAGTAGGGACCCTAGACCGGGTTGACATTCCATAAACAGGGTGAGTCCCCTCCATATTCTCTTAAAGTGGAACAGAGGTTCCAGTAAAGTTTCTTTAAACATCAGACCTTCGGGGAGGATTGATCTAAAATACGAGAAAGCTGAGAGTTAAAGAAGTTTCATAATACTAGACTCTATAGCCCAAAATAGAACACAAGAAAGGGAAATATTCCTAAATGCCTTATTGTCTCCCCCTTGTAAGTGTGGCATGCTACATACCCATAAAAAGGACTCTACACAACACGGCTTTATGGATACCTAACGACCCTGAACTATGCTTGGATATCAAATTTGTCATGACCTGAACCAAGGCCTAGTCATAACGGGTATCTCAAGAACACCATGGACCAGAGACCACCCCCTTAGCTTAACCTCAAGAGCATAATAACAATAGTAATGCAGAATCCAATTAACATAGTATTAAAAGATAAATAAGTTAAGTGAAAGTTCTAAGAGTCAAAACCAACAATACAACCCACATTTGTCTAGGAAAGCCTCTAAAACCAAAATAATATCTAAGTCGAGACATGCACCCGACTATGACCAAAAAAAATTCAAAAGCACTATAATAATGAAAGAATAATGAAATAATAAGGTTATCCGAAGGATGGAGTCTCACCATTTCACAACAACTGAACAGATGTGCTCAACCACCTAATGTTGTACAGGAGCAACAAAAACCCTTCAGAACCTACATCATGAAATAATGTAGCGTCCAAAGACAGTCAATGGGATAAGCACTGACATGTAACTCAGGAAATAAGGATAAAATAATGTAATTACCAAAATACAGTCATAAACTATATGTACCACATTCATATACATATATATAGGATGCCAAGATAGGGACAAGGGTCATGACCATGAGAGTTTATAAATTTAACCCAAACTGTGTAGCCCATTTCTTCCTAAAGGCACCTATGGCCTATATGGGTCCAGCTCCCCTAGCTGGAAGAGCCCCAGTGCATTTTAGCCTCATGAATTGAGTAAAAATTGAGGAAAAACAAAATCCACTAAGGCAATAGTCATCCCAATATATATATATATATCAAGTATGCACCAAGAACATGGTCATATAGACCCCCAATGCCCGAAAACATAGTTTGCAGTGTTCGCCCCCCCTCCCCCTGGACTTTACACCTTCACGGTGAGCTACATAATTTCTCTTAAGCTCAAATTAAATAGTTTGCACATAAACCAATCCATTAACCCAGGATTTATTCATTAAGACATTTATCACTTGGTATCGTTATACCAATATGTTTGCAAGCTAATATATTTATGCCAAATCAGTCCACAAAACCAAATTGGATTTCCAAGTTCCATTTAAAATAAAAAACCAAGGTCATCTAAAATCATTTTCATTCATTTATCCTTTAATACAATACATAGGGTTAAAAAACAAGTTATACCAAGCAATTTTCCATATTCAAAATCAAGTTTACAAGGTGGGTTGAGGTTAATGCAATTATCAAGACAAAATTCCATCAACTTGGGTAAACCCATATACCCCATTCCAACCATTTATATTATGCACCAATTTAGTTCCAAAAATATTAATTTAAAGCATGAATAATTAATTTAGAACATGGGACAAGCAATTCAATCGGTAACAACCAAAACCCCTCCACCCAATTATAAAACCCACAATTAAATCACATGAAAATTCATTCAATTAATGCCACAATGTAAAATTAAATTAGGGAAAGATAAACATGCCTGAAATACACAAGACATTGAAGTCAATTCAAAGTTTGAAGCGTAGATGATGAATTCTTTATAAAACCTTTGAATGTTCTTAAGTTTTGAGTTTAAGAGGGAAAGAGAATAATTTGATATTTGAAAACTGAAGGGAAAAGAGTTATTTTATATTTAAAGGTTGTATAAGAGGTAAAAAAAAATAAAATCTCCTCACCCCAAGTAAAAAAATAAAAATTGGACAAATTAAAAACAACGGCGTGGCACGCCAATATCGCGGAGGTTAGCCTCTGTGCCATGCTAATATTGCAAAGGTTAAACTTTGTGATATGACCTTATCACGAAGGCTTACTACCTCGGGGTACCGAAATGATCCCGAACTCCTTCCGAAAAATTCAAAACTCTTCCAAAATACCCTTTTAGCAGCCCTAAACATAATTCAAGTCAAAAGTTAATGTTATGCATGCGAGAGGGTCAAAAATAAAATCATCTATGTTTTATGGGATCTCACAAGTAATTAGTCAGACAGATTAATCATTGATCTTCTTTTATCGACAGATTAATCATTGATCTTCTTTTATCGACAGATTAATTGTTGATTGTTTTTTATCTGATAGATTAATTATCAGTTTTTTTATCGGACTGATTAAAGGAGAGTAGAAAATTTACAATTTGGGAGGAGACATAACATTTAGAAATAAAATACAAACTTCAAAAGAGAGAAAGTTGAAGAAATAATAAGATTTTAGTAAGAATGGAGGAGAAAAAGTTAGAGAGAGTAAAGAAATAATTGAAATTGAAAGAATGAGTGAGGATTTTATGTTTTAAGTATATTTGTAAATAGCTCCATAATTTTTAATTTTTTTTTTGACTTTTTATCCAGTGTTCGGTGCCCGCATTGGAGCCCCGACTAATCCAGATCGCGCATTGCAGGGCCCATTAAGATGGTAGTGCTCCCAACAGAGTTTTCTCCATATCTAGGGTCGAACCCTCGACCTCTGATTAAGGGTGGAGCAGCCCCATCCACTGTACCACAGCCCATGTTGATCCATAATTTTTAATATGCTATTATAGTTCAATTCTTTTTAAAATTATTTTTTTATTTTATTTTAAAATGAAAAAAATGAAAGTATCCATTTTGTTAATTGAAAACTGGACTATTTGAAAGAAGCTAGAATTTCTAATAGTTTTTATACTTTTGAAGCATTTTGTATTTAAAAAATTCATTCTTATTCTATCTGAATTTATCTGAAAACGCTTAGAGATTGTTTGGTAGCATGTATCTATATAATAATAATAATAATAATAATAATAATAATAATAATAATAATAATAATAATAATATAATACATTAGAAGTATAAAGGGCCTCAGAATGTTGTTTGAACTTTTTTGGCTTTAGACAAAAATCATATTTTCATTATTTTCCTAGTAATTAAGATTTAAAAATCAATTAAATATTTATATTAAACCCCTTATTAGAACTCACCAGAATTAATGACAACTAATACCTTTTTCATTAGTTTAATAATTCTAAATAAATTAAAGTTGATTTTAAGAAGATTCAAAAAATCTAGAAATAAATATGAAAGTGTTAGAATAAGAAAAATATAAGAAGTGCCAAATTTTAAAAAGTTTTAAGTCAGTAAAAAGTATGTAATCAAAGATTTTATAAAGATTTAACTTTAAATAAGAATTTTTTTTAAATATAGTAGAAATTAATCGCACTACAAATATGGTTTAAATCGATGTGTCTCTCTTAGCCCGTAGCATCAAGAAAAAGATATATTGCATGACAAACGCAAAAGTGATGATTCATCAACCACTTGAAATTTCTGGTGGTAAAATATTAGGAGCTTATAATAAAATAAGAGAAGTGATTTGAACTTTTTGCATTTCATTAAAAAAATTTGTCATAGACAAAATCGTCTAATTTTAAATAATCAAAATTACACGTGTGAGACCTAGTTAAAAAGAAAAATACATGCACTACTTTGTATATCATTAGTACCTTACTAGTTTAACTATACGTGTCTCGCACTTTTAATCTTTGATTATTTAAAATTATATGATTTTGTCTATTGAAAAGTTTTTTAATGAAGTGTAAAAAGTTCAAATCACTTCTCAAAGATGTTTCACACTTTATTATAATAATATAAGCATAACATGTATTTTATTGTAAGCACATATATATTTTACCATCTCTAAGTGGTTGACGGATCGTCGCTTTTGCGTTTGTCATGCAGTATCTATTTTCCTTGCTGCAAGAGGCTAAAAAAGACACATCAACTTAAACCATATTTGTAGTACAATTAATTTTTTTCTGTATTTAAAATCTTTCCTTATTTTTAAAGTAAAATCTTTAGAATTGATTACATACTTCTTACTTACTTAAAACTTTTAAAAATTTAGTACTTTTTATATTTTTTTATTCTAATACTTTTATATTTTTTTTAGACTTTTTTGAATCTTAATATCTTTGAGAATTAGTTTTGTTTTATGCAGGGTGCTCGACTACTGAGGCCATTCACCTCGTGAGAAGATTAGTAGAGCAATTTTGGGAGAGAAAGAAGGACTTGCACATGGTGTTTATCAATCTAGAGAAGACATATGATAGAGTTCCGATGGAGACTTTGTGGAGGTGCTTGGAGGCTAGAGGGGTGCCCGTGGCGTACACTAGGTTGATCCAGGACATGTATGATAGGGCGAAGACTCATGTGAGGACGGTAGGTGGGGATTCAGAGCACTTTCCAGTTTTAGTAGGGTTGCACCAGGGATCAACTCTTAGCCCATTTTTATTTGCCTTGGTGTTAGATATTTTGACGCAACATATTCAAGGGCAGGTGCCTTAGTGTATGCTATTTGCAAATGATGTGGTACTGATTAACGAGACTTAGGGAGAAGTCAATGATAAGTTAGAGATTTAAAGACAGATGCTTGAGTCTAAAGGATTTCGGTTGAGTAGAACTAAGACGGAGTACTTGGAGTGTAAGTTTAGTGAGGTGTCACAAGAGGATGGAGAGGTGGTGAAGCTGGACTCACAGGTCATTCAGAAGAGAGAGAATTTTAAGTATCTTGGGTCTATGATTCAGGAAAATTGGGAGATTGATGAGGATGTCAGACATCGTATAAGGGCAGGGTGGCTGAAATGGAGGCTCGATTAGGGAGTCTTATGTGATAAGAAGGTACCCCCAAAGTTTAAAGGTAAGTTCTACAGAGTGGTAATCCAGCTAGCTATGTTGTATGGAGCGGAATGTTGACCATTTCAGAACTCCCACATCCAAAAGTTGAAGTGGCGGAGATGCGAATATTGTGATGGATGTATAGACTTACCAGGAAAGATAGGGTGAGAAATAAGATTACTCGAAAAAAGGTAGGAGTTGCTTCGGTGGACGATAATATGCGAAGTAAGGTTATGTTAGTTTAGGCATGTGATGAGGAGGGACTCGGATGCTCTGGTGCAGAGGTGTGAGACACTAACTATGAATGGTTTTAGGCGGGGTAGAGGTAGATCGAAGAAATATTAGAGAGAGGTGATTAGGAATGCTATGGAGCAGTTACAACAAACGGAGGACATGACCCTGATAGCAAGGTGTGAAGGACGCAGATTAGGGTAGAAGGTTAGGGCGTGAAAGTGCGTCGGTGTACATGGGTTATCCTAAATAAAATATTTTGAAATAATCAGTAATTTTCAGATTTAATCCTACCATTACGTAGAAAATTCAATTAGTTTTCCAACGATATAAAATTTACCTAAATTCGACAACCGGGTTAGAAGTTATGGCGATTTTAAATTTCAATCGTTAAACATCGTCATTTAGGCCAGTAGCGCGTCACTGAGTGTGTTAAAATAGCTATTGTCAAATTTCAGTGTTGCCCCACGATGGTGGCACGTCGTGCCACAAACACATTTCACAATTGTCAGATTCCAGTATACCAACGTGATTCCACAGCGTCGAGGAACACTTCCAGTTCATAAACAAAGTGGCAACGTGATACCACCGCTCACGCCACCATGTAATTTCCCAGTTGTCATTTTCCAGTGGCCTAGAGCGATAGTGGCGTGTCGCGCCAGGGGTCCAAATCGAAAAAATTTCATGAAAAATTTAAGTTGCATCCAGGGTTAAAACAGTCTTTTCTTATGATTTTATTCCGCCCAGATGAGGGATTTAAGCCCTAAAAACGTGTAAAACCCTTCATTATTCACTTTTCCCCAAAATCAAAAGATAGATCTCTTTCAAGAAAACAAACCCTGGCTCTCAAGAATCAAGGTCAATCCCAAGAATCTCTCCAAGAACTCATCGAATTGAGGTTGTTAGATGTTCATCCATGGATCCTTACCTTCCATGGAGCCCAAGAATCCTTTTTCAATATACAAGATTTATGATTTATGATTTCCATGTTTGAATTAGATTGAATTCATGTTCATGATGTTGTTTGAGTTTTAATCCATGATTTAGATTACGAGTTCTAAGAATTGATTCTAGCATGTGTTGAATTACATGATATTCATGATAAAACCTTCAATTTGCAAGTTGATTGTTGTATTCACATTAACCCTAGGTGTTTATGATTTAATGAACCAAGTATGCATCTTGTGTGTTTGATAAATTGTTTATGAGAATTAAATAATGCCATTATAGCATGCTAACATGTATTTCTCATTCATGTACAAGTTAATGCATTACAAGTGTTTGATGAAATGTCTCTATGAATGAATTATGACCAAGTGAACATTGTTATGTTATTCAAGATTATGCGTTACTATACTTTTCATGCTATTGAGTCCTAGGGGTATTTAATACCCGATAATTTAGTTGTTTACCTAGAGCCAATGTCAGTTACAGAATATTATCAGTCATGTCACGATCACTAGTACTCTCAGTCCATTACAGAACTCAGTAGGATTCAGTCAGTTACAGAACTTAGGAAAACTCAGTAATCTCAGTGAATTCTATCCAGTTTAGTCCAGTATAATAGTTCAGTGTCTTTCAATTGGGAGTAGCATTCAGCACCGAGTGAACCCAAGGATGGGGGCTCACCTGCCAGCAGAGGGTGTGATCCTTAGAAGCAATCCTTGCATTCCAGAACTACTTAGCCAACGTAGGGTGAGACATCACACCTTCCAGTTGAGGGTTGATGAGGTGCTCTACCTACCAGTAAAGGGTACCACCGTTCTCATCTAAGGAACCTACCAGTAGAGGGTTGCTCTTCAGCTTATCTTTACCCATGGCACGGTACTGACACCCTTCCAATTGGGGTTACAGATTGGAGCCTAGCTCAATTATTTTATTTTATTTGAGGCATGTCAGTTAGATAATTAACTCCCACAGTTTTAGTATCGGTCTCAGTCTTCAGAATAGAACTCAGTTCAGTTCTACAAAATTAGGACAGTCAGATACAATTACTAAGTTAATAGTATTTCAAATTATTAGTGATCCCAAATTATTAGTATATTCAGTTAGTGGCTATCAGATTCAGTTCCAGTATACTCAGCCATAGTATGCTCAGTAGTTACAAATCCTCCATATATGTTAATCCAGCTCTTGCATATCATTCAGTTAGTTATTGATCATGCTCATTTAGCATACCAGTATATTCCCATGTACTGACCGCATACCCGTTTCTTACGATATGATATTTCATATCATAGGTTTAAACGCTCAGGTTCCTGACCGCACTTAGCCAAATTCAGTCAACAGTAGCAAATTTAGCAGTGAGTCCTTATCTATCAAGGATATGCTTTAATTTCAGTACCTCAGCTCAGCAGTATTTTAGTAGATGAAGTTAGTTGGGGGATTGTCCCATCAACTCCACTTTTAGACAGATTCAGTTAGAGGCTTTTCAAACTAGGTTTTCAGATAATATTCAGTTTTATAGATGTTATATTTATCAGTATTTCAGATGTTTTTGAACCTTATGGCATTTTAGTCCATTATTTCATATTTATTTCAGTATTATTATTCAGTGCTCACAGCAGATATCATTCATGGGTTAGCTTGGGGTCCTTCAGGGTCGCAAGCACCATGTGACGACTAGGGGGTAGTCTTGGGTCGTTACAAACTTGATATCAGAGCCTACGGTTCAATAAAGTCCTAGGGAGTCTGAAAAGCCGCATCGCGTAGAGTTTTGTGCATGGGTGTGTAGCGCGCCACACTTATGGACAGGAGGCTATGAGATATTTTAGAAAAAGTCTCCCTTCTTTCGGTATTCATGTCCTATGAGTGAGCATGAGCTCAAGTTAATCTCTCAGTCTAATCCGCTTCTTTTTTTCATTTAAAGAATATGCCTCCCAAAAGAACTAACGATAGAAGAACCAAAAACCAGTCAGCCCCTAAGCCCGTTTAGGCAGATCCCCTGGACGAACATGTCTTTTATGCAGAATTCAGAGTTGCATTCACTACTCTAGCCAATTCAGTAGTAGCTCAGAATGAACGTCCAACTGTTGCTCTAGCCAACCCAGTGGCCAATACTTCTGCAACTAGAATTCGAGACTTCACTCGGATGAATCCTCCTTCTTTTATGGGATCCAAGTCAAAAGAGAATCTACAGGAGTTCCTCGATCAGGTTTAGAAAGTCATAAATAGCATAGGAGTGACTTCAATGAGAGTGCTAAGTTAGCCACCTTTCAGCTACAAGATGTAGCCCATACGTGGTTTAAGCAGTGGAAGGTAGACAGGGGTATAGATGCAGAACCCATAGAGTAAGAAGAGTTTGCTACTGCCTTCCTAGACAGATTCTTTCCCTTAGATCTGAGAGAAGCCAAAGTGTTAGAGTTCATCAATCTCAAACAAGGTAGTATAAGCGTAAAAGAGTATTCCCTCAAGTTTACTCAATTATCCAGGTATGCCCTCCATGTAGTGGTAGACAATAGGTCCAGAATGAGCAGGTTCATATCTGGGGTGTCAGGTATAGTGGTTAAGGAATGCAGAACAGCAATGTTGATTAAAGAGATGGACATATCTAGGCTTATGGTCCATGCTCAATAATTTGAGGAGCAGAAGCTTAAGAAAAAGGAGAGAGAGAATAAGAGGGCTAGAACAGGTAGCTTTAATTTTAGTCAGCCTAAGTTAGAAGGCGGTAACCGTTCCCAGTTTTGTCCAAAGCATTCAGTTCTAGCTCCGTCTTTATCCAGTGTACCGATGACCCAGGATAGCGTAAGCAATGGTCGTACTAATCCATTTTGTGGAGAGTGTGGTAAGAATCATAAAGGTGTGTGCAGAGCTGGTAGTGATATTTGTTTTGGGTGTGGCAAGCCAGGCCACAGAGTCAGAGATTATCCTTAGTCAGGTTCTCAGGGTCAGTATAGTCGTCCTTCAGCTTAGTCAGGTCACCTGAATCAGCAAGGTGCCGCTTCCAGTGCCACCAGTAAGCAATGCCTAAATAGGTTTTACGCACTTCAGTCTAAACAAGATCAGGAAAGTTCTCTTGATGTGGTCACTATTATGTTACAGATCACCCATTTACATATTTATGCCTCAATTTCAGATCCCAGATATTCAGTCACGATTTAGTTCGTAGGTGCCCCGTGCATCGTCTCATGTTTTTTCTTAGTATCTCAGCCAAGTCAGCATTCTCAAGGGACATAGTGTCCTAAGAGGGAGATAAACTATAATACTTGAGCTATCATGATCCAAACCTTTTATTTTCTCTTCACGTAGCAAATCCAGTTGAAGTAATGGGTCCTTATAGTTGACCCTCAAGTCTCAATCTTAGTCATATGAGCATTCCTCTGTCATGACATGTATCCAAGGAATCAGTTCAGTTCACATATTATGATTCAGACTTAGTCATGCCCTCATGTTCCCGTTCATGCATATTCAGTCATGTATTCATTAATTCGTTCAGATATGTACTCATGCATCAAACATACATGTTTAGAATGTAAGTTCAGCCTATCAGACCAGTCACTTAATCATGTTTCAGTTGTGCATGTCTAGTTCAGTACGTAAACACAGTCTGTCCATACTCATTTAACTTAACTAGCCACATTCGAGGACGAATGTTCTCAAGGAGGAGATATTGTAATACCCCGTATTTCCCTAGCCTAGATTAACCCTCAATACATGGGTTATCCTAAATAAATTTTTTTAAATACTCAGTAATTTTCAGATTTGAGCCTGCCATTACATAGGAAATTCAATTATCTTTCCAACGATATAATATTCGCCTAAATCCGATAACCGGGTAAAGAAGTTATGACGATTTTAAGTTTCAGTCGTTAAACATCGCGTCGCGAAGTGTGTTAAAGTAGCAATTGTTAAATTTCAGTGTTTCTCCGTGATGTTGGCGCGTTGCGCTACAGACCTAGTTTACAATTGTCATATTCCAGTATACCAACATGATTTCACTGCATCGCGGTGCACTTCCAGTTCACAAACAAAGTGGCAATGTGATACCACCGCATCGCGCCACCATGCAATTTCCTAGTTGTCATTTTCCAGTAGCCTGGCGCGATAGTGGCGCGTCGTGCCAAGGGTCCAAATTGGGAAAATTTCATGAAAAATTTAAGTTGTGCCCAGGGTTAAAACAGTCCTTTTTCATGATTTTATTCCGCCCAGATGTGGGATTTAAGCCCTAAAAACGTGTAAAACCCTTCATTATTCACTTTTTCTCCAAAATCAAAAGATAGTTCTCTCTCAAAAAAATAAAACCTAGCTCTCAAGAAGCAAAGTCAATCCCAAGAATCTCTCCAAGAACTCATCGAATTGAGGTTGTTAGATGTTCATCCATGGATCCTTACCTTCCATGGAGCCCAAGAATCCTTTTTCAATATACAAGATTTATGATTTTTGATTTCCATGTTTGAATTAGATTGAATTCATGTTCATGATGTTGTTTGAGTTTTAATCCATGATTTAGATTAAGAGTTTCAAGAATTGATTCTAGCATGTGTTGAATTACATGATATTCATGATAAACCCTTCAATTTGCAAGTTGATTGTTGTAACCACGTTAACCCTAAGTGTTTATGATTTAATGAACCATGTATGCATCTTATGTCTTTGATAAATTGTTTATGAGAATTAAATAATGCCATTATAGCATGCTAACATGTATTCCTCATTCATGTACAAGTTAATGTATTACTAGTGTTTGATGGAATGCCTCTATGAATGAATTATGACCAAGTGAACATTATTATGTTATTCCAGATCATGCTTTTCTTTACTTTTCATGCTATCGCATCCTGGGGGTATTTAATACCTGATAATTTAGCACAGAATATTATCAGTCATGTCACGATCAGTAGTACTCTCAGTCCGTTACAGAACTCAGTCGGATTCAGTCAGTTACAAAACTTAGGAAAACTCAGTAATCTCAGTGAATTCTGTCCAGTTCAGTCCAGTATAATAGTTCAATGTCTTTTAGTTGGGAGTAGCATTCAGCACCGAGTGAACCCAAGGATGGGGGGTCACCTGCCAGCAGAGGGTGTGATCCTTAGAAGCAATCCTTGCATTCCAGAACTACGTAGCCAGCGTAGGGTGAGACATCACACCTGCCAGTTGAGGGTTGATGAGGTGCTCTACCTGCCAGTAAAGGGTACCACCGTTATCGTCTAAGGAACCTACCAGTAGAGAGTTACTCTTTAACTTGTATTTACCCGTGGAACGGTACTGACACCTTTCTAATTGGGGTTACAGATTGGAGCCCAGCTCAGTTATATTATCTTATCTGGGGCATGTCGGTTATATGATTACCTCCCACAGTTTCAGTTTTGATTTCAGTCTTCAAAATAGACTCGGTCCAGCTCTACAGAATCAGGACAATCAGATATAGTCAGTATGTTAACAGTAATTCAGATTATCAGTGATCCAATATTATCAGTATATTCAGTTATTAGTTATCAGATTCAGTTCCAGTATACTCAGTCATAGTATGCACAGTATGTTCAATAGTTACAGATCCTCCATGTATGTTAATCCAGCTCTTGCATATCATTCAGTTAGTTATTGATGTTAATCCAACTCTTGCATATCATTCAGTTAGTTATTGATCATGCATATGAACCCATGCATTTAGCCTTACCTCATTTAGTATACCAGTACATTTCCATGTATTGATTGCATACCCGTTTCTTGCGCTATGATGTTTCATATCATAGGTTCAGACGCTCAGGTTCCTGACCGCGCTTAGCCAGATTCAGTCAGCAGTAGCAGATTTAGCAGTGAGTCCTCATCTATCGAGGATATACTTTAGTACTTCAGCTTAGCAGTATTTTAGTAGATGGAGTTAGTTGGGGGATTATCCCATCAACTCCACTTTCAGACAGATTCAGTTAGAGACTTTTCAGACAGTATCTAGTTTTGTAGATGTTATATTTATCAGTATTTCAGATGTTTTTGAACCTTATAGCATTTCAGCCTATTATTCCACATTTATTTCAGTATTATTGTTCAGTGCTCAGAGTAGATATCATTCATGAGTTAGCTTGGGGTCCTTCGGGGTCGCAAGCACCGTGTGACAACTAGGGGTAGTCTCGGGTTGTTACAGTCCGTAACAATAAGGAAGCGTTCTTTTGTGTCTGTAGTTTTTATTCGTGGTGCTGTGTGAAGTCTATGATTTCGGTTAGATAGTTCTTATTTTTATCTCATGGTTGTAGTATTATTTTGTTGCTAGCGATGTTAGTTTATTTTGCACTTAACTTTTGTGTTTGTTATACTGTTATCGGTTCTAAGGCGGGGTCTATCGAAAACAACTTTTCTACTTCACCTGAGTTAGTGGTATGGTCTGCTTACACTTTACCCTCCCCAGACCCATTATATGGGAATAAATTGAGTATGTTGTTGTTGTTGTTTGAATCTTCTTAAAATCAACTTTAGTTTATTTAGAATTCTTAAACTAATAAAAAAAGGTATTAGTTGTCATTAATTACGATGAGTTTTAATAAGAAAAGGTTTTACAATAAATATTTAATTTTCAACTTTTAAATATTAGGAAAATAATGTAAAGATGATTTTGTCTAAAGTAAAATCTTTCAATGAAGGGCAAAAAGTTCAAACAATATTTCTTAGGTCTTTCACACTAAAATTATAGATATAGATTATAGATATAAATGTAGATATGAATATGAATTGTAAATATAGATATAGATTTGGTATATTTTCTAATCTATGTATAACGCATATTGAGGTGTGTATAGCATTGTGTACCATTAGTACCTTAATTGATATATGTTTTAATCTCTATATATAATATGTATTGATGTATGTATTACTAATACCTCAAAATTTAACATGATTAAAAATACAATTATTTCTCAAAAAAATTTTCACATCCTTTCGACATATATATGAAGGGTATTTCTATAAATTTTCTCTATTAGAAATTAGATAATTTATTTTAATTTTATTACATCAAATCAAATATTATATAAAAAAATACAGATATAACTAATATAAGGTATCTTACCCAAACATTACTAATATATTTTGCATTATCTCTGTACACCCTACCCTGCCAAAACGACACCTGATGATGCATCACTCAGTGATCTAGTTTGGTCCCAAGTGTTCAAGTGCATATATCATTTAACCCAGAAAAAAAAAAAAAGAAGAGACGAGGCAATGTTAATAAGGGGATGAACCCACTTATTTTGTCACCAATTTCTCGAAGTTCTTTTTTGTATCGATTTGAATAGGAAGAAGGAATCGAGATGAGTCAACCATCGGTGGTGCTAGCAACAGCCAGCTATGATCACACTATAAAGTTTTGGGAGGCCAAGAGCGCCCGCTGTTATCGAACTATCCAATACCCAGAATCAGTAAGTTCCCTTGAATTGGATTCTTGATTACATATTGATCTTTGCAGAGTCATTTCTTTTTTCAAAAGTCAGGCTTAACGAATATATGAGCCCTCCTAAGAATCATGTAAATTATTTGCTTTTCAGTTTCTGCTTGCTTTTTCTATCTTTTATATTTTATGTTTTTTGGGTCAGTTTGTGTGTAACTAAACTGTTCCACGGAGTTCCTGCTAGAACCCATAAGCATAGATGCAGGTGAATCTGCTCAAAAGCGTTAGGAGCAAATGGTCTCGCACTGATGTAATGTGCTTGTGTTTCCTTTCCGAGGTACTTGCTTTCAGTCTATTAAATGTCCCTCTAGATGTAAGTCCCCTCTTTTACAATCTTATAATACCTAGTTGATACTTGTACGATATGAGATGTGTATTTGTTAGAGCTTTTGTTAAACAGTAGCATTAGGACGGTTATATGTCTGAAGTACGACTGTTTCAGCAACAATCTATGTCATTGTTGCCGCTGCTGCATAGATGTTTTCCGTCAATCCTGTCTTTGCAACAAATTTTAAACTAATGAATAATAAATTACAATCACAAATAAAATATGAAGAAACAAGAATTTTTATTGATAAACAATATTGGTACAATTTTGTCTGTCCCTTGATTCTTCTCTCTTGATTTTCTCCTTAATTCGGGAGTCATTAGTAGGTATTTATCGAACGTATGGAGATTTGGATTTGATCTTCATGAAAGAAGGTATTTGTAGATCTTCTTGATGGATTTGGTTATCAAGAAGAGAGAGTTGATCTATTTGTGAATATCCATGAGTTTATGAGATATTTGAGATGCCTCTTTAAGAGAATATATGATGAACGATTGATTATCGAAGATCAATTGTGGAACAGTTCAGGAATTACTTCGAGAACTGATAAGCTGTATTAACCGAGAAATTGAGCTAAGAGAGAGAATTTTAAGAAGTAAGAAGAAGAATATTAATCATTGCATGAATAGGAAGTGATTATAATCGATTTTATGTAGATAGGACTCAGCTACAACTTGTAACTGCCGTAACTAACTTTGTGTCTCGCTACAGTAATAACTACTTTTCAATATTCACTTCCTATTACTCCTTTTACAGTTTTAACTTGACTGTGTCAGCTCAGCTTACAACTTCGACTTCTCTTCTGATACTTGTAACGATATGTTACCCTTTAAATAGCACATGCTTTAGGGTTTAGGGTAGAATAGCCTCCAAGCTAGGCTTAAGGGTACAGTAGCCTGCAGTAACAAAAATTGAATTCTTCTTATGGTGTCTACAAAATTTCGATGTCTACAAATGCCCCCTATTTCAAGGCTCGTCAGAGTGTAGACTTGATGAAACTCAAAGACGAGTCTTGAAGTAATGATAGAGCTTCCATCTTTACGGTCTTGCAACTGTAGTCTTGCAGATCTAATTTACGAGAGAAAAAATAAAGGACAGATTTGGTCCCACTATGCATGCCAATTTGTTTGCAACACATTTTAAAGTGGTGCATAATAAATAACAATCACAAATAAAATATGAAGAAGCAAGAATTCTTGTTGATAACAATATGGGTACAATTCTGGTTGTTTCCTTGATTCTTTTCTCTTGATTTTCTTCGTAATTCGAAGGCTATTAGTAGCATATTTCTCAAACATAGGAAGATTTGGATTTGATCTCCATGAAAGGAGGGTTTTGTAGATCTTCTTAATGTATTTGGTTACCAAGAGAGAGAGTTGATCTATTTGTGAATATCCATGGATTTATGAGATATTCGAGATGCCTCTTTAAGATAATATGTTACCCTTTAAATAGGGCATTATTTAGGGTTTAGGGTAGAGTAGGTTCCAAGCTAGGATTAGGGTAAGTAGCCTCCAAGAACTCTAACAGAAATTGGATTCTTCTCGTATAGTCCCCAAAATTTCTGTGTACACCCTCATTTTACCATATTTATATCATCCTTGGATGTGGATGCTTTACATTAGTATGCTGCATTTTGTTAAGGCAGACAATTAGGACTTCCACCTTCCAGAGAAAAAATGAAATTAAGATGAATGAGCTTTTACATTAAGTGTTTCTGCTGAGCTGCATTCTCGCATATATGCGTCCTAGTTCATTAAGGGACAAATTTGATGTCAAGACTGCAAATTCCAAAATGAACTCAAGCTTCACTTTTGAATGGCGTTATTTTGTGCATTACGTTAAGTATTTGAGCCTTCTTTCACTAAGTAGTTGAGATGCTATTCATCTGTCCAAACAAACTATATTGGCAGGGAAGGTATGATAAACATTCAAAACATATGGAAAAATGTTTGCATTCTAATTTTTGTTGGAACAGTTATCTGAGACATCTGCCTTTACCTTCTTTCCCTTCTTGAACTGTATACAGCAAGTTAATCGTCTTGAAGTTACTCCGGATAAACGCTTCCTGGCTGCTGCTGGAAATCCTCACATTCGCTTATTTGACATCAACTCTAGCAGTCCTCAGCCAGTTAGTCTTCAGATTTTCCTTCTTCATTCACTTCGTTTCTTAATTCCATTTTTGTAGGTGGTGTTTTCTTCGGTTTGTGTTCATTTTGGTTCCCCTAGTTAAAGGAGTTCTTTTTGGCAGCGAAGAAGCTTTGATTCACACACTAATAATGTGATGGCAGTAGGATTTCAGTGTGATGGAAATTGGATGTATTCTGGGTCTGAAGATGGCACCGTAAAGATTTGGGATTTGAGGTATTGTAGATATCAAAGTCTGATGTGTTACGTTCTTTCCGACTTCTCATCTTTCCTTTAAGTCAACCATATCTTTGCATCTTTTGAATGAAAGGGCACCAGGTTGTCAGAGGGAATATGAAAGTCGGGCGGCTGTGAACACTGTAGTTTTGCACCCTAATCAGGTCTTATACTTTGATCTTTGAATTGTGTGAGGGTCAGTCGGTATATATTTAACTTTTTGACTGAATTGTCGAACTCTCTGGGAACTTCATAACGAGCAGTGTTTTTAGTCACTTTTATTCTGTCTGTTTTTATCAGCAAATTTTATGGCTTTGTTCAATTTCTTCATCTTATAATATATCCATATCAAATGTAGTTTTTGGCTGAACAAGGAAATATTTTGAATGAGCTATTCAGACTGGAATCCATCAGAAAAGATGGAGCTGCGCTAAAGAAAGTAGAGATGGCATTGGCATAAATAACGATGCTATTATACATTTTTACTACTAGTTCATCTTTGTGTACCACATATTCCGATAATTTAGTATAGAACAGGTCTCTCAGCTATGCTTCTGTTTGTTACTTAGTAAATTTCAAGAAGTGTTAAGTTTGGTATGTCTTATTAAAATATACTATGTAGTTCGTAGAAATTTTATCAACAGTCAATCCAAAGGTACAGTTCAATCGAATAGTTTTCAATTTATCTTTTATGAAAAATTAGAGTTCTCTAGAACTAATTGCTTTCAAAATTTACCCTTATCCATGTACTGACATACAAGTTTCTACAACGACGACAAGTACTATGAGCCTTTTTGGCCAAGCTGCCAAAAAACTGCTCAGTTTGTGTTGTTCTGTAGGGAAGAAGAAAGAATACGATGGCCAGAAAAATATTCAGCTTGTTTATTCATTCACGTCTTAGAAAATAAATAAATAAATAAATAAAAGACTCCTATTCTATTTCAACTAGGGTGCTAATAAACTCCTATTCTATCTCAACTAACTGACTGAATTTCAAAAATAAAAATACTAAACTAAAAAAGAAACAATAGCAGCAAATAACTCAATACTTCAACAGTTTGAAAACATTTTTGTTAAAACAACTTTCAAAAAAGTACTTTTGGAGAGAAGCAACTTATGTTTGGTCAATTCATTTGAAAAGAGCTCTTTTCAGTATTTAATAAGCAAATTGTGTTTGACCAATTTTTTCAAAATGTATTTTTGAGTGTGAAATTATGGAAAAAGGCAAGTATCAAGGCTCATTTTACATTCAGACTAGTGGTGTTTCTTATGCTCAAAACATCTCCTATTCATTTCAAGCCAAATAGCACACATGATGCAAAAATTAACAGTCCTCCAGATCTGCTTTAGCTCATTTTCACCTCTTTGTCCAAGCAAGCACCGCAACAAATGCTTCACATCCTTGGGGATCACCCAATGCGCCTCATAGATGTTTAAAACAACGTCCATAATCTGCTAGGAACAGTAAGCTCTCTTAGCAATAATTGAAATTTCATTAGAACTCCACCAGCATACATGCAAATTGATTATCTGTTACCCTTGTAATGTCAGTTGATTTATACTCTTATCGATTTCTGAATGTTTTATCGCATGACTCATAAATCTAATACAACTGAGAAATATCTTCATTGTTCTTATATAACAGAACCAAGGTACTCTTTCTCCTCTTCTGACATCTTTCTATTCCTTAATATAATATTTTAATAGCTTGATTAGTTATACAACTCCAAGCTTTAAAGATCTTTGTAACCTCAATAGGAAACCATTTGGACCATACATACTTATAACCGTCAGATTTTATTGGGTGATTTACAAGAATGTCCTTGTAAATGGCTGGTCTTGAACTTTTTAGCCCCTTGCTCCATAGGCAAAACTTCAAGTTCTAACAAGTTTTACTTTTGATCTTCAATATTCACCCATAGGGCAAGTGGGGTCAAAAGTTCAAGAGCACCCATGTCCGTGGTCATTGGGTGTAATTTCCTGATAATTTATTAGCATTCTTTATTTCAGCAGACCTAATTCTTCAAGATCTCCATATGAAAGTAAGAAAAGTCTTTTCTTTCTTGACTTCAATATTTTCAGTTATTCGTATATGCCTCACCAGAATACGCTTTTGATTTATCCATCCTCTCCATTCAATGTGATGGGTTTAAGCTTTTCCGTTCGTTTGTATTTTATGGATCTCATTCTTCTATATGTTTTGCAGACTGAGTTGATATCTGGAGACCAAAATGGCAATATCCGTGTGTGGGATTTGAGAGCAAATTCATGTAGCTGTGAGTTGGTACGTAGTATAGTTTTCATTAGTTCATATATCCTGTGGGCTTTTGTATTATGATCACTAGGAATTGAAATTATGGTTGGAGGAGTCATTCATGAGTGAGTTTTAGGGTAATTCTGAGAGCTACACCATTAGCATTATAAAGGAAATGTATTCTTTTTAAAGATTCAATTATTTCAATGACAGCGAGCTTGTCAAACATAAACTGATAATGCCTCATATATCTGTTTGTGTTGGTTATCAATTTCTTACAAAAGGAAATGCTTTTTCTTTTTATAATGTAATACATAGGGCACGATAAAGGGTACTTGGTGTTCATCATCTCTTGGTCTCTGCATGTTTAATGTGATGTACGCAAGTTGGTAATTATCAGTATATTTGAGAACTTAGGTACCGGAAGTGGATACAGCAGTTCGATCTTTGACCATAATGTGGGATGGAAGCTTAATTGTTGCTGCAAACAATCGTGGAACATGCTATGTTTGGCGTTTATTACGTGGCACCGAGGTAATCAGTGGCTGAATTCTAAACTGTGCATGTGATATTACTTACTAGAGAAAAAAAAAATTCACACGATCTTTTCCGTGAGCCCCAAATTCCTTCTCTAAATTTGGAGGGGGGGGAGAGGGGGGGAGGGGGCAAGAATAAGGAAACAGCAAAATAAATCAACACAACTGTATTTTAGTTTTTTTTTCTGTTCTGTTAAATATAGTGAATGTAAAACCTTTGACTGAGCTTTCTTATCAATTCTTCCTGTAACTGTCTATCCTCCTTTGACCTAGATCCTTCAGTCTGATTGAACTCATACCAAATATCGTCCCTTTTCATGTGCCAACATCCTCATGAATTCAGATTATTGTTTCTGCAAGCACTTTGCTGCAGCTGTGAGCCTGTGACTGAATATTACTAAAACTTACTTCACTTAAAATGCAGACAATGACCAACTTTGAGCCTCTGCATAAATTACAGGCTCATGATGGTTATATCCTCAAATGTCTTCTTTCGCCTGAATTATGTGAACCTCACAGGTGAGAATATTTCATAATTCCTTGTGTTTTGGTTCCAAGTTTCTAGTCTATTATCTGTTAGTTACTTGTTCCAGTAAATACTATTTTGCTACCTAATGTACTTGGGACACTATCCATTTTAATATGCTTTAACAATTCTTTGTTCTTTCAAAATTGTAATTTATAGGTATCTGGCGACTGCATCTTCTGATCATACTGTCAAGATTTGGAATGTGGATGGTTTTACCTTGGAGAAAACTCTGATAGGTAGAAATTCAAAAACAATTGCTAGTTATCTTTTTTACTTCTCCTTCTCCCTTTCCTGAGAGATTCTTTCAAATTCTTCACCACATGTAATATTCATTAAATTTTAGTGTATTTTCCAGGACATGAACGCTGGGTTTGGGACTGTGTATTCTCTGTTGATGGTGCTTTTCTCATCACAGGTACATACTGAAATTGTTATGAACAGTTAGAGCATTTCTGATATTTAGTGCATTGAGAGTACTTATTCTGTTTAGTGTCATTTGAGTTGTAGTTTTGGTTTATACCGTATGTAGAAAACAGGTGTTGCACAGAACCTTACTATCCATCAACATTCCACAAGTGAAGGAACAATAATGAGGTTTTTGTTGCTCCCAAATGCACACTCAAGTGTACATGGTTGCAATAATACAGTGACTAAGCAAGTCAGATATTGATCCCACATGGACTTGGTTTTGAAGATTATCAAATTCAACTATTATTGATTAATCACGCAAGGTTTTCACCACAAGCTTTTGTTTTTGTTTTATAAGCGATTGCAGAAAAATAAACTAATTAATTATTCTACTATACTAGCTACCCTTGAGACATAAGGCTTTAACACAATAGGAGATGATATTCCGAGGTTAAGAATTTATTAATGATCTTGTTGAGTAATCACTTGAATTGACTCCGATTTTCTACTGAATTGTTGGTTGATAGAAACTACTGTGACTAGGCTCTCTTGAGCTACGTAGCCCTTCGATGAATGCCCTCGCTTCCACGCCCTACCTCTTGGGGATCAGGTATGTGACAATAACTCGTACAATTTTGACGTGCACTAATCAAGCAAATTGTTTAGGGGCATCCCTGCCCTACCCTCAACTCGATACCCTATGCTTGATAGAGATCATACTCTATTTAATCCTATTTGGGAGTTCCATGTCATATGATCACTAGCCGCTGAATCTATGATCCAAGAGCTTATATTAGTAGAATCTGTACTAAAAAAAACACATGGCACATTACCTGTTTGGGTAAAAGAACAAGTGGGAGTAGAGGGACTAGGTTTACTGGATTGGAGAAGTTTGTGCAGTAGCTCTAGCTGTTCCTTGGTGAATGGTGGCATTTCTGAAGAAGATGTCAGCCCCGGTTCTTCGCTGGTACACTGAAAGGCTTGATTGCCATGGTTTTCTGCCTTTTCTTGTTTCCGATGGGCAGTTTTCCATGGATCTTCCAGCAAGTCGCGTGTGCTAGTATTTTTTGCAAAAATCACACCACGAACTTCTTTTTCTTATCATTCTCATTTTTCACAGCAACTAAAGCGGATGACTCTATATTTTTTGATTCCAGATTGAAGTCTTTTTTTAGCATAACATTCCTCATTGTTTCTTCACGCCTAATTTCAGAAAATGTTTCCCTCAAAGTGGGCAGCGGATTTTTTCCAAGAAGTCGAGAACGAAGTTCGTCAAAATCTTGGTTCAACCCTACTAAAAATAGATATACCCTTTCACTCTCTTCCTTTTTCATTGCTTTTACGCTATCCTTCGAACATTCCCATTCATCATTATAGCATTGATCTAATTCTTGCCACAGGAAACCATTTCATTATAGAAAAGAGTAACACTTCTCTCTCCCTACCTCGCTTTCCACAGTTTAATTTTTAATTCAAAAATCTGAGAGGCATTTTCTACATCAGAATAAGTTTCTCTAACCGCCTCCCAAACATCCCTAGCAATGGGAAGAAATAAATATGGTTTACCTATGGTAGGTTCCATGGAGTTTAGTAGCCAAGCAATTGCCATCGAGTTTTCTGAGCTCTAGGCATTCATTTTCGGGTCTCCTGGTTCAGGCTTTCTCGTTTCTCCAGTCAAGTGCTCAAGTTTTCCTCGGCCATCAATTGCCAAATGGACAGATTGCGCCCACTCCAAATAATTCTTTTCATTCACCGCGGTGTATTTCATCGCGTTGAGCATCGCGTCATGGTTGACTTCTCTATTTTTCTGAACTTAAGACTTTTTCTTGTATGATCCTTGTTCCGTTGCTGCACGCTGACCATCGTGGTGGATTTTCCCCGTTGATCAGTTCATATGGTGACTTCTGCTTTCGGGACTTGGCCAAAAATAATTTGTTGCACTGTGTTGCGTCTCCTAGCACACTAAACGGCACCACGATGAGTCATCGCACTGCACTTTCTCCAGCTTAGAAAATTTCTTCCGCTTTTCTTCCATTTCTGGGCAAATTTGCCCAGAAATCACTTATATTCACAAAATTAACTCATTTATTAATTGTATCACAATCAACACAAGTTAATTGCATTTGTCACTAATTTAAGCAAAACAAGGTACAAACATGGATACAATAGTGTGAAAAGATGTGTAAATACACCTAACATCACCACCCTACATTAGAACCTTTGTTCGTCTTTGACAGAGCGACTACACACTCCCTATGTTT
Source organism: Capsicum annuum (assembly GCF_002878395.1). Lineage (NCBI taxonomy): Eukaryota > Viridiplantae > Streptophyta > Magnoliopsida > Solanales > Solanaceae > Capsicum > Capsicum annuum. The sequence goes on from NC_061113.1 coordinate 160,833,210, forward strand.
CGTACAAATACCTTTCAAGGCTTAACCAATGATAGGTCTACTTGGACTAGAGCACTTACAATAGCAATCTCTTACAAAGTGAATATTCAAAATCAGAGCATGCATTATTTTCAAATCAAACATATCAACCACCCCCTCGAAACAACTTAGCCACTGAAACGATTCACATATCAACAATTTAGGACAAACACACCTGTGTAACTCAACAAAGGAATCAAACATGCTACCTATCTTTTATCCATCATGTGCCCTCACTATCAAGTTAAAAACAACCCATACATATGACAAACTAAGAATATGGCATAAGTAAAGAAGAAACAATCATAAGATAGTTATTATGTATACCAACGTCTAAGAAATATGGAAAGAAGTAAAAACCAAAAGATTTCGTGTCTCCAATGTGCTCTTTGTGCAAAATCCTCGAAATGACGTTGAACCCCTTCAAAAACAACCTAAGGGTCTATTTGTAGAGGTGGAAAAACCTCGAGACAAACTTCTCCCCATCAAAATTGAACTCTGCTAAAAGCAGACCTAGGACTAGGCCCGTCTTTCACCGTGCTGCACCCGCCATCGTGGTGAATCTCACCACATTGGGCATCGCGGTGCACTACCATGATGTCTTATACCTTAGCCAAATCATGCGTCTACCTACTTTTCTATTGTGACATGCTGACCATTACGGCAACTCTTACCGCTCTAGGTACTCGTCACGGTGAAATCTTCTGAATCTAGACTTGGGAAAATTGTTGATCACCTCACGTTCCACAAAAGTGGATTTTATCGCGTTGAGCATTGTGTCGTGGTTGACTTCTCTTTTTTTCTAAACTTAAGACTTTTTCTTGAATGATCCTTATTCCGTTGCTGCAAGCTGACCATCGCGGTGGATTTTTCTGATTGATCACCGCATCACGGTGACTTCTTATTTCGAGACTTGGCCAAAAATTCTAAGGATCTTGATTTTGTACTGTGTTGCGTCTCCCAGCATACCAAACGACACCATGATGCCGCGATGCCTCCACACTTTGTCCAACTTAGCAAATTTCTTCCGTTTTTCTTCTATTTCTGTGCTAATTTGCCCAGAAATCACTTATATTCACAAAAATAACTCAAATTTGTCAATCCTATCATAATCAATACAAGTTAGTTGCACCTACCACTAATTTAAGCAAAACAATGTACAAACATCGATACAATAGTGTGAAAAGATGTGTAAATACACCTAACATCACTACTCCACACTGGAATCTTTGTTGGTCCTTGACAAAGCAACTACACACTCCGTATGTTTCATACAAATACCTTTCAAGGCTTCACCAATGACAGGTCTACTCGGAATAGAGCACTTACAATAGGAATCTCTTACAAAAGGGGCTATTCAAAATCAGAGGATGCATTATTTTCAAATCAAACATATCTACCACCCCCTCGAAACAACTTAGCCACTGAAACGACTCACATATCAACAAGTTAGGACAAACACACCTTTGTAACTCACAAAGGAATCAAACATGCCACCTGTCTTTTATCCATCATGTGCCTTCACTCTCAAGAGAAAAACAGCCCATACGTATCACAAACTAAATATATGGCATAAGTAAAGGAGAAAACTGCTCATACTCTCAACAATGAAAAATCACATGTACATACAATGATCCCTAGGCTTGCCCTTAGTGTAATACTTCACTTACCTTAGTGCAACAAATCTAGAATCAAGCAGTAAATAGACATTCGGCTCACCTAAAGATAAGCTATCATTCACACTTAGTTGGCTACTAGCTTCATTCACTAGAGTGCAAGAGTTAGCTTTGTTACCTTGAAGTTCATTTGGAGCATGTCCACTCATGGGAGCTTGAAGATTTGGTGGATAGGGAAGGGCGGATTTAGGAAAGCTTGGATGCTCTATCATGTTATCCTACTTCTTTGAAAGAGACTTCCATCCCTTCCATTTTTCCTTTCATTCTTGCCATTGTACTTTCATGAGATTCAAATCGGCTATCTATGACATCAAACCTTTCCATGATTGATCTAACCCAACTAGGCATTTCACCTTCATCCGCCATTGTACCTATCAAAAGAAACACTAAACAAAACAAAAAAAACAGCAAGCATGTTAAGGTTAGAGAAATAAGACAACCTCAGACACTCTCAAGCTCACACCTTTGAATGTCACTCAATTGGCGTCGCAAGTGTTAGTATCTCGTTTGTACTCCAATGAGTTGCTTGGTACCAATTGTGGCTTGAGGTCGGAGTGGATTCTTGTTTGAAGACTCAAATAAACAAAATTATTTAAAGACGTGAATCAAGAAGCTACAACGAATCACAAACTAAAAAAGCACACAGAAAGAAACACGAAAGAAACTAATTCAAAACTAATTTCACAACCTAGTAGGTGATTACTAGTTGTTAATTAGAACTAGAATCAAGAAATGAAACCAAAAGAGTCAAGGAAAGAAACTTAGAATCCAAATTTGAGCTTAAGCAATTTCGGGTAGGGTGATGACGTGGCAGCCTTTCATTGGTTGTTGAAATTTGAAAAATTTTCTTGTATTCCAATTTGAAATTTGATCCATCTTTGATTTGGTGAGTGTGGTAATCGGTTTTGATGAAGAAAATACAAAGAATGGACCCTTTAATTGTGATTTGTTGTGGTCCTCTCCTTGTACTTTCCCTTGTACTTGCCCTTGTCCTCTTCTTTGAGAATATTCCTTTTTTGATACTTTTGGACTCTTTCTTCCTTTGGAAGACTTGGAATATGCTTGGAATATTCTTTATACAAACAAGGACCACACTTTCTTTCTCCTTTTTGGATTAAACAGCACTTTTTGAATATTCTTCTTCAACAATATATGAAGAACATGAAGAACACCAAGAACATTCAAAGTTTGACCCAAGTTGACCCTTAAGTAAATGACCTTGGAATTTGATTTTTCTTGCAATTCCAAGTTCACGTTGACAATCCAAGCACAAATATCATGTTTTCAACTCCGAAACGTCAACAATCACCTTCTATGTTTGAGATCCCACCTTCAAGTTTCTTCGAGCTCAAGCTCAACAATGGTGGATGGCTCAAATCAATCCGGATTTAGCTCAAATTCTAGATCTAGACTCTCTTAGTGTTAGGGAACAAGGATCTAACACTAGAAACAAACAAAACACACAAAAACTCCTAGATCTAAGCTCCAAGTTTCGGCCAAAGTGCAAAAACGGGAACAACTATTTTTTTTGTGATTTTCGGATTTTTGACACTTTCTTTTTTATTTTCTAAGTAACAATCCCAAGATTGATTTTGTTGGAACAAAATCAAACCTTGCTCTGATACCAAATGATACGGAATCGAAGATATAAGAAGAAAACTAACCTAAGAAATTCAAAACACAACAAGATATAAAATGAAAGATAGATAAGTTGACATAAGAGAATACAAGAAATAAGAACCAAAACGTGTATCAAACGCTAAGACCCCTATGACTTATAAACAAACGCCAACTGCTTACGTGAACCTCAAGGGAATCGGAATCCCCAAGCAACCCACGTTTCTAAACAAGTAACCAACACAAACAATTCCATGTTTGCCACAAGTGATTCCACACTTGCAATTCACTCTTAAAGAGTATTCTCTGAAAATGTCATCAAAGTTGTTAAATGAAATAGTTAAGACATATATTTATAGTGTTGCCTTTGCCTAAAATAGCCTATTACAAGAAATTGCCCAAAAGTGGCTATTTCCAAAATAACCGACATGGGCTTTCAAGACATGCTCCATACGGCCTTGTGGGCTTAGGTGCCCAAAAGGGAGTTCACCGAATGTCCTCTTGAGCTCTTGCCTTGTTTGTGGATTGGACCTCTTTTTATTGGCCTCGGAAGATGTACTCTAAAGCTTTAAGGTCGTCCTAGATCGTATTAGAAAGTTGTGAGTGTTATGTGTTTAGATGAGAGTGAGGGACGAGAATGGAGGAATTAAAGGGTTTTAAATAAGGTGGTGGATTGGGTAGGTCTACTTATATTTACTTTGACACATGATACAATACAAACAAGGAGAACACGAAAACAAACTCCAAAACAATCCACTAATCTTAAAGATCCGAGGACCTTTTGGAGACCACTCTCAGATTCACTACCGCGAAACAAGAACAAGATATGAGGGTGTGTTTCAACCCCAAAACAGCCACCACAAACTAATATTATCAACACAAGATGAAGAACACGAAGAACAATAACAATATTATAACAACTCCTCACGGGTTCCACAAATAAGACACACAACGGTTACAAGATTACAATGAGCAAAAGGATAGATTGATAGACTACATGAAGGCATAATCTTAAGAATCCAAGAGCTTATTCCACTATTGGACCCTTAACACTACACACAACAATTCACCTATCTCTTACGTTAGCACAAGAGGGACCTCGACCTCCCAAGCATCCAACGTTTCCAAGCTTGAATCCAACACGAGTGATTCCACACTCAAGTTTAAACCTAGTTACAATTTCGGCCAAGGAAGGCCTTTCTCTCAAGAGAAATGTTTCTAAGTGTTACACTTTCATATTCATCAAAACGAACTACTAAAAAACCTAAAAGGTTCTATTTATAGCATATTACAAAAGTAAGGTGAAATGACCAAAAAGTCCCTTTAATGAATGGCTTCAAGTAGGTGCCCTTGGAGTGCTATGTAGGGGTGGTTTTGGTGTCCATTTAGGTGCTCCTTTGCACTTCATTTACACACACCAAGTCTCGGGTCCAACATATGCCCTCATAAGTCCATCTACGTGATCGTACTTGTATGATCCTCCCCTTCTTGAAAAGGATTCGACCTCGAATCCGTACTTTGCAAAATCAATAGAAAACAAACAAGCACACATCCTCATGACATGAGGGTTAAGAGTAAGCAAAATAAACACATCAACATGCCATGCCAAGGGGGGACAAATTTGAAGTATATCCACGTCCTTTGTATTAAACATGGAAAGACTAGTACAAATGTTACAAAGGAAGTGGCTCATATAAACATCAAAACAAAATGAGCCTAAGCCGAGAATAATCCTTTCCCATCCTAAGTTGGCACCGAGATCAAATGGTAGCTGTAACCAAGGGCTTAGGTCTTGGCCACTCCTACTTTCCCCTATGGTGCCGTCCTCAAAATTAGGCATACCCTCTATATCACTATGGAAAATATCATGAGCACAAAGAGGGTAGAGAAAGGTGTTACACAAGGCAACTCCAACTAGGGTGTCCTCATGTAAGTATTTACTAATTTCAAGTTCATCGTCATTAGTATGCTCAACAAAGGAAACACACGAAGAAAGAGTAGATAGCATTTCTAGGCATGCAACGCTTTCTCTTTCAAGAGAGTAGTCCCTACATAGACATAAACTATCATGGGCAACAAAGGGATCACACTCAAGAAATAAAGAACAAAGGCCGAGACTACTCCTATCATACTCTAAGATGGCACCAGGGTCAAATGGGAGAAGTAGCCATGGGCATGGGTTTCGGTCATACTCCATTTCAAAAAGGTAACCCGCGCTTAGCTTCACACCATCACGGGCAGCCAAGGGGTTACGACCAAAACCCTTTTCACAAGTACAATCACAATTCGGGTTTCCTATACTTTCACACAAATCCAGGTCATCTTCATCCGATTGATCATTTTGTACGCCCTCACTAGTTGTTGGTAACCCGTATACCAACATAGACTCACCTTGGTTTTCACAAGGGTTCACTAGTGTGTGAGTACTCTTGTCAATTGGTAATGGAACCTTGTTCAAGTTATAAGAGCTAGCACTAGATGGACAAAAATCATTCTTACAAGAAGAATCAATTTCGTTATCAACAGGATCAACTAATGCTTGCATACTTACAACAAGAGTGTGGTCCTCACGTGACCTACAGCACGAAGAGTATCACCATAGGGAGACTCAAAACACTCTACTCTAGGTAAATCCGCAACTTCATCCAATTGGCCACTACTAGCCACATCATAACATTCTAAGCTTATAGGAGTGTAGAGGATGGCGTTTTACCTCGTAGCTCACATGAGCTACGGCCTTCCTCTTGATGTGTGTCCGGACAGTCCACTTGCTCCCTTTGACCTACCATATGATCTAACCTTTCGTTTGCCATAGCTAGGTCTGGGGACATAATGTCAAGGTAGGCCAAAATGACATTGGTGGCATTGTTGCCCATGGGTTGAGAGGTTGAAGCCGTGGGTTCCCTTGTAATTGTACCTAAAAAGAAAGAAAAAAAAAAAGAACAAGCCTACAAAAAAAAAAAAACAGAAGTTATTCGAAACAACCCCACCACACTCTCACACACTTGATCGTCTCACACTTGGTTTCACAAGTGCGGAAAGTCGGCTTGTACTTCGTGAGTGATTGAGGTTCGAGTCTACTCTTGCCCGGAATAGATTTTCGCTTGAGTTGACTCATAGAAAATTTGTTTACGGACTTGAACCAACAAGATACAATGAATTCACAAAAGAGAAAAGTACCTAACAAACGCTTAACACGAATGAACGAACACAAAGACTAACTAACAATCTAGTAGATGAGTACTAGTTTGCCAATTAGTATTGGAACCAACGAAATTGAAACTAAGGAACAACAAACGGAAACTACGAAATCAGAAATTTATGCCAAAATTTGATGCGTGAACAGTAACTTAATGACGTGGTAGCCACGTATTGGTTGTGATCTTTCTAACGAATTGTTATTCTCAAATGTTTATGTCTTGGTCAAAAATTTAATTTGGATTGGTGGAATTTTGTTTTAGGAGGGAAAAATAAGTCTTGGAGCCTTTTTCAATTTTCAATTTTCTAAGAGGGAAAAATAAGTCTTGGAGCCTTTTTCAATTTTCCAGACTTGACTTTTTCTTGTACTTCTCCTTAAAACATGGTTCTTTAAATCATGGAAAAGTGTTGGAAAGTGGTTGAAACGTGATTGATAGGTCTTGGTTGGTTGTAGTGTCTTCCAAGACTAACAAATAATACACCTTTTACCTACTACTTTTTGAATGTAGCTTTCACTTTATCTTCAACAATATATGAAGGTGGTGATGAACATCAAGAACAACAACAACACCAAGAACTACAACAATAATCTCCAAGAACACCAACAATTTTTCACACGGCCAACCCCACAACAACAATGTCTCACATGGCCAAGAATACAACACTTCAACAAAATGTTCTTAGGCCACCAATTTGTAACAACATTCACTTCCAAGCTTAAGAACAACAACCTTAATGTCCACAACAATCAACAATGTCACCAATACACGGCCAAAAGTGAAGCCACAACAATAATGCCAACACAATCGGCCAAGTTATGTTCACAATAACAAGATTAACATTTCAAGATCAAATTTAGATTTAGACTCAAGAGTGTTAGAGATGAAGAAAACTAATACTAGAAACAACAAAACAAGTAAAAATCTCAGCCAAGACACAACAATAACACAATTTTCGGCCAAGAACACAAACACGGACATATTTGCTTCTTTTTGATTTTTCAGTTTTCTAACACTTTTTTTTCTAACAAGCAAGCCCAAGATTGATCATGTAGGAACAAGATCAAGCCATGCTCTGATACCAAATGATACAATACAAACAAGGAGAGCACGAAACACTCTCCAAAACAATCCACTAATCTTAAGGATCTGGGGACCTTTTAGAGACCACTCTCGGATTCACTACAGCGACAACAAGAACGAGATATAAGGGTGTGTTTCAACCCCAAAACAGCCACCACAAACTAATATTATCAACACAAGGTGAAGAACACGAAGAACAATAACAATATTATAACAACAACTCACGGGTTCCACAAACAAGACAACGGTTACAAGATTACAATGAGCAAAAGGATAGATTGATAGACTACATGAAGGCATAATCTTAAGAACCCAAGAGCTTATTCCACTCTTGGACCCTTAACACTACACACAATAATTCACCTATCTCTTACGTTAGCACAAGAGGGACCTCGACCTCTCAAGCATCCAACGTTTCCAAGCTTGAATCCAACACGAGTGATTCCACACTCAAGTTGAAACCTAGTTATAATTTCGGCCAAGGAGGGTCTTTCTCTCGAGAGAAATGTTTCTAAGTGTTACATTTTCATATTCATCAAAACTAACTACTAAAAACCCTAAAAGGTTCTAATTATAGCATATTACAAAAGTAAGGTGAAATGACCAAAAAGTCCCTTTAATGAATGGCTTCATGTAAGCGCCCTTGGAGTGCTATGTAGGGGCGGTTTTGGTGTCCATTTAGGTGCTCCTTTGCACTTCATTTACACACACCAAGTCTCGGGTCCAACATACACCCTCATAAGTACATCTACGTGATCGTACTTGTATCAACACGGTTGTAGAGAGGTGGTCATCGTGACGTGTTGACACAGTGAAATTTTTTTTCTTTGGTCACCGCGTCACCATGGACTATTGATTCAAAAGTTAGAAAGAATTTCTACTATGCTGACCTCAGCATTGGCGTGTTGTCCAACACGATGAATTTCATTGCACTGGACTCCGCGTTGCGGTGGAATTCCAGTACCACACTTTGAAATTTGTAAACACCCTTGCCATGCATTGCGGCGCGCTGCCAAGCGCAATTTCACTGTATTGGGCACCACATCGGGACGAACTTCGGATTTCTTCAATTTTGTTCCACTCACCTAGTTTTTGCTTTTGTCTGCTCCTAGCTGAATCTCGAATATATTTTAGCACATAACAACACGGCTACAAATGGTGATGTGTGGCAACTCTTCTGAATATTGTAGAGGCATCTCATGCCTCCTCAAAATGTTTCTTGTCCTTTAGCATATATCACAATGGCTCCCCAAAACATGTGCATCCTTGAACAATGTATAAAGCTAGATTGCAACACCTTTGCTGCGGGACAGTCCCCATTGTGATGTGACCCATATGGGGATGTGTGGCAGCTCTCAAGAACTCCGTTTACCTCATTCTGTGGGATACATCTCGTAAGTTGATTGAGCCTTGCTTGAATAAGTATGACTTACTCTACACAAAGAATTGAGAATCATAATACAACTTTTGTCTTTGATATTGATAAAGAAATGGACCTTGGGCATAACTCAACCTCAAAAGCTAGCTCATGAGGGGAGGATTGCCCAAGACCATATAAGGAAACTAAGGATCCTTTAACCCACCGATGTGGGACTCCAACACCCCCCGCACTCCTAGGGCTGGACATTTGGAGCATGGGCAATATAGGACGGGGGGCCTAACATCGGAAACAATGAATTGGGTGGGCCTGGCTCTGATACCATGATAAAGAAATGGACCTTGGGCCTAACTCAACCTCAAAAGCTAGCTCATGAGGGGAGGATTGTCCAAGACCATATAAGGAGACCAAGGACCCTTTAACCCACCGATGTGGGAGTCCAACACACCCCATTATGCTTTTGTATCATCTTTGTCCTCTATTTTCATCCCTAAGACTATAGATGAAGCACTTTCTCATTCAGGGTGGAAACAGTCTATGATAGATGAGATGTCTGCTTTATATGCGAGTGGTACTTGGGAGCTTGTTCCCCTTCCTGCAAGTAAATCTACTGGTGGTTGCCATTGGGTTTATACAGTCAAAGTTGGTCCAAACGGTCAGGTTGATCGGCTTAAGGCTCGCCTTGTTGCCAAAGGATACACACAAATATTTGGGCTTGATTATAGTGACACTTTCTCTCCAGTGGCTAAAATAGCATCTGTCCGTCTTTTCCTATCCATTGTTGCCATTCGTCATTGGCCTCTTTATCAGTTGGATATTAAGAATGCTTTTCTGCATGGTGATCTTGAGGAAGAAGTCTATATGAAGCAACCACCTGGTTTTGTTGCTCAGGGGGAGTCTAGTAGCAACCTTGTATGTCGATTGCGCAGGTCACTTTATGGTCGAAAACAGTCCCCTCAAGCTTGGTTTGGAAAATTCAGCACAGTAATTCAGCAGTTTGACATGATTCTTAGTGGAGTTGATCACCAAATCTGTGTATTTATCTGGTGGTTTATGTTGATGATATTGTTATCACCGGTAATGATGAAGATGGTGTCACTAAATTGAAGCAACATCTCTTTTAGCATATTCAGACCAAAGACCTCGGCAGACTGAAATATTTTCTAGGTATTGAGGTTGCTCAGTCCAGATCAGGTATTGTTATTTCTCAACGCAAGTATATCTTAGATATTCTTGAGGAGACAGGAATGATGGGATGTAGATCCATTGACAATCCTATGGATCCAAATGCTAAACTTCTACCAGGACAGGGGGAGCCACTCAGTGATCCTGAAAGGTATAGGCGGTTGGTTGGAAAGTTGAATTATCTTGCTGTGACAAGACCTGACATGTCCTTTCCTGTGAATGTTGTAAGTTAGTTTATGACTTCCCCTGTGATAGTCATTGGGATGCAGTTGTTCATATTCTGCGATATATAAAGTCAGCTCTAGGTAAAGGACTACTATTTGAGGATCGAGGTCACGAGCATATCATTGGATACACAGATGTTGATTGGGCTGGATCAAAGAGTTTTCGCTGCCGGCGGGCGGCTATAATCCATATATGCCGCCCGTCTGGCCAATGATTATGTTAGCAAAAGTTGGGTCACTAACTAACTGTGTATCTTTCTAGTGACTATTTTCTCATATCTTTGCGTAGCAGCATACATCTGTCCGGTGACTACTTTTTCATATCTATTTTTCTGAGCACCGTACTTCTTTTCGGTGACTATTTTCTCATATCTGATTTGCGTAGCACCGTGCATCTTTCCGGACTACTGTCTCATATCTGAGTTGCATAGCACCATGCATCTTTCTGATGACTCCTCAGATTGAATTTACATAGTTTTGTACGTCTTTCTGGTGACTCCTTAGATCTTTTTCAGTAGGTTCGTGCCATCATTCCGACGCTGCCCATATAATTTCTCTTTTCCAGTAGGATCGTGCCGTCATTCTGATCCTACTCATATAATTTCTATTTCTCAATAGGGTCGTGCCATCATTCCGACCCTACACATATTTCTCTTTTTTAGTAGGGTCGTGTCATCATTCCGACCCTACCCATATACTTTTTTTTCTCAGATTGTAATCACTTTTCAGCCATCAAATCTAATAATCCAGCATGTAAATCTAATAATCCAGCATGTGAGCATGTTTTGGCTAAGTTTTTGGTGACTTTCATGTTCAAGATCTACTCGTCTCTTAATTTCGAGATGACCCGTATATTTTATACCAGTTTTCGGCAATTTTCCAGCGACACATCGACTTTACGGCAATATTTACTACTTTTTGGATCATTTTTTTAGTTTGTTCCGTTTCAATTAAGGTCTCCCAGACGTCCAAAGCAGTCCTTATCATTTTTCTTGCAGATATCTTCACAAAGTTCCTCACTGATTCTCATATTAGCTACATCCATAACAAGCTCGGTACATATGTCTTTTATGCACCAGCTTGAGGGGAGTGATAGAATATGAGCAGGAATAGGAATAACATATAAAATCCTACTTGGAAAAGGATTGTAATGTAGTGTCCCATTAGGAAAAGGATTGGAATGTATTGTCTATAATTAGGGGCCTTAATGTAATAATGTAGTTACAACAATTCAATAATATTTTTCTCTTATATTTCTCACAGATATCAGTTAGACTCAGGCGGATAGACTTCGCTCACTATCAAGTAAGACTGCACAATGGGATGGCCGGATCGGGATGGATCAGGATGGCTGGACCAGGACAGATATCCAGGACGGGACAAGACAAATGGGACGGTGAATATCTTTTTTCAAAACAATTATATCTTTGTTTTTAAGAGTTAAATAATACAAATATTATATTTTTGAATTACGAATCAAGTATTTTTTTTAACAAGTTTTTCAATTTATATAAGTTTATATGTTTTGAAATTTATAAGTATGTAACTTAACTCTGTTAAAGTATTTTTTTTTTCTAAGTTTTTCAATTAATAAACTTGTAAGTTTGTAAGTTTTTAAGTTTTAAATTTTTTAAGTTTATACGTTTAGAAATTTATAAGTTTGTAAGTATGGGAATATACTGGGCATGTTGTTGTATAAGTTATAAGTTTTTAAGTTTTAAACCTTTTTAAGTTTATAAGATTTGAAATTTGTAAGTTTGTAAGTTAAGTTTGCTAAAGTATTTTTTTTTATATGTTTTCCAATTTATAATCTGATAAGTTTATAAATTTTTTTAAGTTTTTGAATTTTTTTAAGTTTATAAGTTTTTAAATTTATAAGTTCAGAAATTTATAAGTTTGTAAGTATACTGGGTGGGCATGTTGTCGATGTATAAGTTATAAGTTTTTAAGTTTTGAACTTTTTTGAGTGTATAAGATTTGAAATTTATAAGTTTGTAAGTTAAGTTTGCTAAAGTATTTTTTCTAAGTTTTTCAATTTATAATCTGACAAGTTTATAAATTTTTCAAGTTTTTTAAGTTTATAAGTTTGTAAAAGTATTTTTTTTTTCTAAATTTTTCAGTTTATAATGTTGTAAGTTTTTAAGTTCTGTCGTCTTTTAAGTTTATAAGTTTTAAAATTTATGTGTTTTGAAATTTTAAGTTTTATAAGCTTATAAATTGTAATTTAAAAACTCAAAATAAACAAAAAGGACTTGTTTTAAATAAAAGTATAGAAAACCGATAAAAACCTTTAAATTTATTCAAATTTGTACTACAATTTATAACTATTAGTAGAACGCCCAATTTGCGCAACCACCTTCTTGGAAGGGTTCTGTTTCAACTGAGCCTCAAATGTAATACTAATAGTTGTATAGTTCTGTAAAGTTTCTAACTCTTGTAAAAGTTTGATCGTTTACAATTCTGGTCTTGCTAAAGATTCTTGACAATCTTGGAGTTCAAAGTCATCGTCTCTATTGCATCCAATTACTAAATCTAAGTATTCTTCTTGTTGGGAAATTAACTTTGGTAGCCCTTTATTTCTTCGCTTGGTGTTGATCCAATCTCTGAGTAACACCGAAATCTCCAAGCTATCTTCTGCTAATCAATATTTTTGGTCTTTGATTTGAAATCATGCCACGCTGAAAGATGCCTCTGAAGCTATTGATGATCTTTGAATAGCTAACACATCATGAACCATCCTACTAAGTCTTGGAAATGAACCGCCATAGGACCTCCACCAACAACTGTGATGTCCCTTTCTCATTTGTAATATTATTTAATCCTTGAGTAAGATGCTCATCAAAATCACATTTGTTAGAAGAGTCAAGGCCAAGTTGAGCTTTTATCCTATTATAGGTACCTATTCGAGGCCTAGAAAATTGAGGAGCTTCAACATTATTTATTTCAAAAAGCACTACTTGTCATACATTGATTTAGCACATACTGTAATGCTATTTTGAAATGTTTGTATGCTTTTCGTGGATGATATAGTTCTGATTGATGAGTCGCGACAAGGGGTTAATGATAAGCTGGAGGTTTAGAGACAAACCCTGGAGTCTAAAGGTTTCAGGTTGAGTAGGACCAAGACAGAGTACTTGGAATGCAAGTTTAGTGACTCGAGGCAAGAGGAGGAGGTGGTAGTGAAATAGGATTCTCAGGCGGTTTGCAAGAGGGATAGTTTTAAGTATCTTGGGTCTACGATTCAGGGAAATGGAGAGATAAATGAGGATGTCTCTCACCGTATTGGGGCAAGTTGGATGAAATGGAGGCTCGCTTCGGAAATTTTATGCGATAGGAAGGTGCCCCCCAAGCTGAAAGACAAATTCTATAGAGTTGCAGTCCGACCTGCTATGTTGTATGGAGCGGAATGTTGGTCGGTTAAGAATTCTCATATCCAAAAGTTGAAGGTGTCAAAAATGAGGATGTTGCGTTGGATGTGTGGATTCACAAGGGCTGACAAGGTTAGAATGAAATTATTCGGGAGAAGGTGGGAGTGTTGTCAGTGGAGGATAAAATGCGAGAAGTGAGGTTGAGATGGTTTGGTCATGTGATGAGGAGAGACACGGATGCCCCAATTTGTAGGTGTGAGCGGTTGGTCTTGGGAGGTTTCAAACAGGATAGGGATAGGCCGAAGAAATACTGAAGACAAGTGATTAAACATGACATGGATCATTACAGCTGACTGAGGACATGACCCTGGATAGGAAGATATGGAAGAAAAACATTAGGATAGAGGGATAAGGGTATGGATGAGTCGTAGGCAGTATTTAGGTGGACTTTGGTGTCCTTTGTTTGGCAATGTACAAATTTTTTGTGGATGTCGTATCTATGTTATTTTATCGTGTTCTATGCTTTTGATGCTTTTATATACTACCTTTTATCTTGAGCCGGGGGTCTATCGGAAACAATCTCTCTACTTCTTTAGAGGTAGTGGTATGGACTGCGGACACTCTACCCTCTCCAGACCCCAATATGTGGGAATATACTGGGTTTGTTGTTGTATTTTGAAATGTTTGCAAATCCAATTTTTCATGTGGTTGAATATCTAAATTTTCATAAATGCATTTAACTAATGCTTTTGCACTCGTTTCTTTATATTCTGGATTAAAAAGATTGCAGTTAAATAAATTTAGGAAATATGAAAAATTATTTTTTGACATAACTATTATAGCTGATTCAAAATTTTCATTATATTTATATTGAGCAAAGAGAGTTGAAATCTCACATACATGTGATAACTATGTCATCAATGTACACCAAATACTAGCATAAACCTGGAGCAGAGTGATAATAAAATACTAAATGATCAGTTTCACTTCGCACCAGGCCAAACTTCTGAATAACCATACTAAACTTCCCAAACCATGCTCGAGGAGACTGCTTCAGGTCATAGAGTGCTGTCATAGTTTGCACACCATGTTAACAGACTTCCCGTGAGCAACAAAACTAGGCGGTTGCTTCATATATACCTCATCTTCGAGGTCTCCATGAAGAAAGATATTTTTAACATCCAACTGGTAGAGATGCCAATGATGAACAACCACCATGGATAAAAAGAGACAAACTGAAGCAATCTTAGCCACAGGAGAGAATGTATCACCATAGTCAAGACCAAAAATCTGTGTATAACCCTTGGCCACTAGTCGAGCCTTTAGGCAATCAATATGTCCATCGGGGCCAATCTTCACTGTATATATCAAACGACAACAACAACAAACCCAGTGTATTCCCAAATAGTGAGGTCTGGGGAGGGTAAGATATACGCAGTCCATACCACTACCTCCGGAGAAGTAGAAAGGCTGTTTCCGATAGACCCCTGGCTCAAGACAAGGAATAATAATCAAATCTGTAATAAAGCATGGAACAAGATGACATAACATAAATACGACATCCACAAGGAAAAGTAAACAAAGAAAAGTAAACAAATTCATAATAACGCATGAAACAAGGTGGCATAACAAGAATAATACACCCCACCAAGTAGTACCCTACACGAACGACCCAAACTGGCACTAGTCTTCTATCCTAATTCGCGTCCTCCAGATCTTCCTGTCTAGGGTCATGTCCTCAGTAAGCTGTAACTGCTCCATGTCCCGCCTAATCACCTCTCCAGTATTTCTTCGGCCTACCCCTACTCCGCCTGAAACCATCCAAAGCTAGCCTCTCACACCTACGAACCAGGGCATCTGTGCCCCTCCTCATCACGTGTCCGAACTATCTCAATCAGACTTCCTGCATCTTGTCCTCCACTGAAGCCATTCCAGCCTTCTTCCGGATAGTCTCATTCCGAACTCTATCACCCCTAGTTAGCCCACACATCCAACGCAACATCCGCAATTCCGCCACCTTCATTTTTTGAATGTGGGAGTTCTTGACTGGCCAACACTCCGCTCCATACAACATGGCCGGACGGACTGCCATCCTGTAGAATTTTCCTTTAAGCTTGGGCAACACCTTCTTATCACACAACATCCCCGACCCAATACAGTGGGAGACATCCTCGTCAAATGACAACCAACTGTAGAATTACTTGGAGGTACACTTGGAGGTACAGGAACTAGATCCCAAGTACCATGAGAGTGTAAGACAAACATCTCCTCAATCATAGCTTGCCATCCTGGACGAGAACGAGCTTTTCTCCTGTAGTCTTAGGAATAGACACAATGACAGTGATGATACAAAAGCAGAATGGGTCGGTGACAAACGATGAGAGCCCAAACAAGTATAGATAGGAAGAGGGTTACGAGTAGAACGATTACCTTTTCGAGTGGCAATGGAAGGACTTTGTGTAGACAAGTCCTCTGTAGGCAAAGATTCTGGCGGGGGTCGTGAATTATCTGGACATTGATAATGATGATAAGTCAAAAGCAGTGGAGGTGCGACGGTGGAAGATGGAGCTGTAGAAGGTGATGTGGAAGGATAAACTATGGCAGGATCCCCAAAATATGGAACTGGTAAAACCTCGAAAATGCATGACTGTTCAGTAAGAGAGGATCGAAAGTAGGGTTGGCTTTCAAAGAAAGTAAGATCAACAGACATAAGGGGTATAACCCAATTTTGTTACAATAGCTACCCCTTGGTCGAGGTTTCCCAGAGCAGCCTCCATGTTGATTTCTAGTTTGAGATGCTAGAACAGAAGACTCTGTGGGTGTCATGGGGTGACTAGATGACATAGGTGGTGCAACCAATCGCAAGAATCGAGCGAATAGGTCATCCATAGTAGGAACAGTGGGGCTCACCAAAATTTGATCTCGCACCGAGTCAAGATCGGATGGAAGTCCAGCAAGTGTAACAACTAAAAACATCTTCGCACGTTGCTCCAACTGTTTTTTAACACTTTGTAGTAGCGGGCGTCAACTCAGTGAACTCATCTATAACCGCCTGAACCTGTCTAAGATACGTAGACATATCCTAATCCAACTTTTTACAATTAGTCAACTGTGAAATAACATTATAAAAGCGAGAGATGTCATTTGTGTATAGCCAATGAGCCTTTTCCCAAACCAAGAGACAAGTTTGAAATGGTCGAAACAACTGCATCAATTTCGCATCAATAGATCTCCATAATAGACTACACAATTGAGCATCAATCTTTTCCCATTCACCCTTATCTTTTTCATCAACATCCTTATCATGTTTAACCAAGTGGCCCTTAACCCCTTGTCCCTTGCACCATGGCTGAACAGAAGAAGACCAAGATAAGCAGTTCGCACTACCTATCAAGGGTTCAGTGGTGATGGAGTGGTTCGGCTTGCTGGAAATGACCGGTTTATTGAAAATATATAAACTGAGGGGCATAATGTAGATGGGTAGATGTTACTCGAATCTGAAAAAATCTGCAATCGTGGGAATCTTGAAAAAATGAACTTGATAGTTCTGTCTATAGGAATCTGGAAAATATCAGATCTGTCTATCGGAATTTAACAGCTTCGATCGGTGTGTGAGATAGCTGGTGGTGGCGAAGGTGTTGCTTTGCTTGCGCTATATGTTGAGTCTCGTGGTAGTGTTGGTTTGATCACACAACCTCCGAAAATAGAGATTCTCTCGGACAACCAAGAAAAATAGTTGAAAAAAATGAGTTTGTAATTTCTCTTCTAATTTGCTGCTCTTAACTAGGCTTTGATACCATGTGAGATGGAAGAGAAATAAGAGAGAACTCAGCTTAATTATTCCCTAGCTTGGGGTTTAAATAGCTAAGTTTACATGTCCTAAAAGGAGAGGAAATAAATACAAATAAATACCTGATCAATACAAATCAATATCTAATTTAATACCTAATTATAATATGAGTAAATCAAACTACCTTCTATATATACATATGCTATAGAATATTCAGGATTCAAACACCCTTACTTTTTGATTATTGATGATTATAGATTTCTCTTGTGAGAGATTTGAGAGCTTGGATAAAGCTTTTGTTGAACTTCGTTTAGAAACGTGGGTTTCAAGGAAATTGATGCCCTTGAGGTCTTCGTAAGTGATTCGGTGCTTGATTCGGATTAATCGAACAAGGTATTTTGCTTTAATATACCTTTAGGTTGTGTTTGATTTCCTTTTCTTGTGTCAATTATTTATCTTGATTAGATACTTGTTCTTGGATATTGTGAGAATATAAGAGAAAAATATTATTGAATTGTTGTAACTTCATTATTACATTGAGGCTCTATTTGTAGACTCTGCATTCCAATCCTTTTCCTAATAGGACACTACATTACAATGTCTTTCCATATAGGATTCTATATGCTATTCCTATTCCTACTCATATTCTAACACTCCCTATCAAGCTGGTGCATAAAAGACACATGTACCAAGCTTGTTACGGATGTAATTAATACGAGGATCGGTGAGGGAATTGGTGAAGATATATGCAAGAAAACTGATATGGACTGCTTTGGATGTTTGGGAGACCTCAACTGAAACGGAACAAACTGAAAAAGTGATCAGAAAAGTAGTAAACATCACTGGAAAGTTGATGTCGCTGGAAAATTATTGGAAACTGGTATAAAATATATGGGTCATTTCGAAATCAGGAGATGAGTAGGTCTTGAACAAAGATAGTCACCGAAGAACTGGACGGTACATACTCACGCACCGGATTATTAGATTTGATGGCTAAAAAGTGGTCACCATCTGAAAAAAATTATATGGGTATGGTCGAAATGATGACACAACCCTACTAAGAAAGAGAATTATATGGGTAGGTCGGAATTATGGCACGATCCTACTAAGAAATAAAAATTATATGGGTAGAGTCGGAATGACAACACGACCCTATTGAACAACAACAACAACAACAACAAACCCAGTGTATTCCCACTTTGTGGGGTCTGGGGGGGGTAAGATGTACGCAGTCCATACCTCTACCTCTGATGAAGTAGAAAGGCTGTTTCCGAAAGACCCCCGGCTCAAGTTACGAGATATCAAACAAACACATAGTACAGCACAGAAGCAGATGACATAACATAGATACTGCAGCCATAAGGAATATAAAACAGAGTAAAGCAGGAATGCAGGAATATAAAGCAGAGGAAAGCACACAGATTCGTAACAAACATAGAACACGGAACACGGAACAGAACATTGAATACGGAATCATACCAGGAATACACCCCCACCAATTACCTCCCTACATTAGCGACCCGAACAGGCCCTAATCCTCTGCCGTAATTCGCGTCTTCCAGACCTTCCTATCTAGGGTCATGTCCTCGGTAAGCTGTAACTGTTCCATGTCCCGCCTAATCACCTCACCCCAGTACTTCTTCGGTCTACCCCTACCCCGTCTAAAACCATCCAACGCTAGCCTCTCACACCTACGGACCGGGGCATCCATGCCCCTCCTCTTCACGTGTCCGAACCATCTCAATCGTGCTTCCCGCATCTTACACGACCCTATTGAAAAATATAAATTAATCGGAATGACGATACGACCCTACTGAAAAGGAGAAATTATATGGGTAGGGGCGAAATGATGGCACGACCCTACGCAAATCAGATTGGAGGAGTCACCGTAAAGACGCATGGAACTACGCAAATCAGATTTAAGGAGTCACCGGAAAGATGCACGTTGTGCAACTCACATATGAGAAAGTAAACCGAAAAGATACACGGTACTACGCAAAGTAAATATGAGTAGTTCGGAGAGACGCACGATGCTACGCAAATCTGATATGAGAAAGTAGTCACCAGAAAGATGCATGGTGCTACACAAATTAGATATGAGAAAGTAGGGGAAGGAAATGCGGTGGCCTAACTTTTGGTAACATGATATTGGCCGGATGGGCGGCATATATGGGTTATAGCCACCTGCCGGCAGCGGAAGATCTTTGATTCTCTATTAAGAACGTAGAGGCTCTGATACCACGTGAGAATATAAGAAAAAATATTATTGAATTGTTGTAACTATATTATTACATTGAGACCCTATTTATAGACACTACATTCCAATCCTTTTCCTAATAGGACACTATATTACAATCCCTTTCCAAGTAGGATTCTATATGCTATTCCTATTCCTACTCATATTCTAACAGATAATAATTGGAGGATTTTGCTTTCGTATGGCTAGAGTTACCAATTTATCCTTTCTCGTATCTTATCTTCTATCATCTTTCGTTTCTGCATTTGAATTCCATCTTCGGTTTCAGTTTCGCATCACTGATGATCTAGGCATTCCTCGCTTCCCAAATACATAGAAATCATCCCTGAACACCTCTGCAATGTTCTTTGTTATATCAGAAAATATCGTTATCATGCACCTTTGGAATGTAGCTAGAGCATTACATAATTCTAATGACATTTGCTTGGAAGCATATGTATATGGCCAGGTGAACGTCGTATTCTAATGGTCTTCTGGAGCAATTACTATCTGGATATAGCCTAAATAGTCTTGAGGAAAGCAATAATACTCTTGTCTACTAACCTGTTTGACATCTGATCAATGAACGGGGTAGGATAATGATCTTTCCCTGTGACACTGTTCAACTTTGTATACTTCATGCATATGCACCACCTTGTTACTAGCCTGGTTGCGATGAGCTCACCATTTTATTGGTAACCACTACGATGCCCCCTTCTTTGAGATGCATTGCACCAGGCACACCCACTTAAAATTAGAGATGGGGTAGATGATACGTGAATCAAGCTACTTAAATGACTTCTTCACAACCTACAACCTCATTTGTCACTGGATTGAGTCGTATCTGATGTTTTCAGTGCTAGGTCTGTGATCTTCCTCCATGATTTTTTTGTGCATGCAAAAAGCTGGCTTGATACGTTGAATATTTGTTAGCTTCCAACCAATTGCTCTTTCTGGTGTCTCGAGACTTTTAGAGGCCTTTCCTCATCATTGGTGAGTTCCGCAGATAATATCACTGGCAAAGTTTCACCTCACCCAGGTAGGCATATTTCAGATGCTCGGAGTAGTAGTCAAATGTTCCATCTAGAGGCTCAAACTCTATGTGTTGAGTATGTGTCATAGTTAAGATTTTCATCCACTCGCTCGCCTCTGTGTCGTCAGACACATGCTGACAAACAAGAGCACTCTCAAGTAGATCATGTGAAGTCAGGAGAGGTAGCTCTGAATTGATATCCACACCTTAATCATGGAGTTCATAAAATACGGGCAATCTAAGAGCCTTGTACCCATTAGAAACCTCCACCTAATCATGGACTCTCTCATAGTAAATTGTCCTCCTGCTACACCTATCATGCTCTAGTTGTGGCAAAAAATGGACGTTCCAGCATATTGGAACTTTCGTATCTGGCTCAAAATTTAGTATGATGAAATCTCCAGGTTCAATATTTCCTTGCTCAGGGTTTCCACATAATATCTTATAATTTAGGTTTTATAACTCTAACTTTAGATATTTGAATTATTTTATAGCCGAATTCCCACACCCGTATTCATACCTTGATATATATCCCCGAATCTTAAAATTTAGATCATGAATGATCCGACCTCCGTATTGGCACCCCTATCAAAACTCGCAGTCCAGGCAATTTAGATTAATATTAAGATGTGCATTAAGTTTTAGATGTTTGAATCTAATTATACATCTGAATATTAAGATGTTGTATTAAGATATGAATAATAAATTATTAAGATTTGTTTGTTTTTTCGAGAACTACAACAACAACAACAAACCCAGTGTATTCCCACCGTCTTTATTTTAAAATTAATAAATATAAAACTCAGTAAAATATTAAAATTACTCTGATGTATTTTTGGAACGTTATATGGCGGTTGAATTGGTTGTAGTAATGGCTCACCGTGGTGGTTGTGGGCGGATTGGGGATTCGATTGGCTAATGATGGTGTTGTGGTTAGTAGTGAATGGTGATGGTGATCAATAATAATAATTGATGGTGGAAGTTGATTTTAGTTGTGGGCGGTAGTGGTGGTTGCGGTGGTGGGTGGTGCTAGTTTATAATGGTAGGTGGTGGCAACAATTTATAATGGTGCGCAATGACAATGGCTGTGAATGGATGAAATTGGTGGATTGCCTTTTTCGTAGAAATCCTTAAATAATAAAGACTTTGTTATAGATTTTAATCATTCACACACACACATTTTGGTTCTAAAGAAAAAGTGTTTTAAGATTTGAATTAATAACTTGACTTGAAAACAAACTTAATGACTGATGTGAATGATTAAATATTTAGACTTATTAAGTACAAACAAATGAGGCGTTAGACTCCTGCCATCCATTAGCTTCAAGTTTTAGCAGTTGGTCTCTGAAGTATATTTGGCTTTTCAATTTTGCTCTAACATTAAGCAAAACGCTCCCTCTGCAGCATCTTCTGATACAACAGCAAGATTATGGTCCACTTCTACTGGCAAAGATATCGTATTAAGTACAAACAAATGTGGCCTTAGACTCCTGCCATCCATTAGCTTCAAGTTTTAGCAGTTGGTCTCGGAAGTATATTTGGCTTTTCAATTTTTCTCTAATATTAAGCAAAACACTCCCTTTGCAGCATCTTCTGATTCAACAGCAAGATTATGGTCCACATCTACTGGCAAAGATATCAAAGTATACCAAGGGCATCATAAAGCAACAGTATGCTGTGCTCTACATGACGGGCCTGAACCTTCTAGCTGAACTTGGAGCATGCATTGTTCATCTTACAATCGGACAAATTGTTTGATGAAACATTATAGATGGACCCAGAGGACATTAGTTTAGTGGTTGCTGGTTTGATGCAGTGCACGTGTTCAAGCCTTGCCGCATACAAAAACTTGATATTTAAGTGGAGAAGGGTAGATGAATGTACCGATTATCCACTGAAATTGTGCCAGCTGGCCCTCAAGGATTTCCTGGTAATCAAAGTATTTTTAAATGTAATTTGGACTTTTAACTTGGTGTAGTACGTGATATTCAGTTTATCCAGTTCTCTAGGCATTTGTCTACAGAAGTCGCATTTTACCATTAGCTTACTTGAATGGTTTCATGTCATCCCTTGACATTGTATGCTTATGCATGACCTTATCCGTTTGGTAAAAATTCTAGCATTTAACAAAATCATGATGCAAGACTGAGTTTTTGCTATGAGCTTTTGGCATAAATAATCCATGTTGCTTGATCTCGAGGTTTTGAATTTTTTCTTATATCGGTTTAACCATCCAATATCTGAAGTTGGATCAACTGATTCAAACTCACACCTAGTAGACCCACCAAAGGGGTAAAGCGCTCCCAACTCAGATGATCATCATTTAAGACTCAAAATTTTAACTATGGTTTAAGGATTGAGAGATACCAGTCATTCTACCATGCCTTTCGGTTGTTTAGGTCCACCTAGTACAAAATAATAATGCAATTTTACAAGTGAATTTTTGGCAACAAAATCCGAATTTTATTAATTGTTCTTTCAAATTATATATATTTTCCTTATTTCAAAAGCCTCAGAAGGGGTACATTTACAACGGGTAAGGAAATATGTAATGAGAAAAAGATGGATAAAAATATTGGAAAAATAGAGGAATAGCCTCAAAATAAGGTGACTTTCAATTTTTGATCCTAAATAAGAGAGCTTTGTAAAAATAGCCTTTAACTATTAAATGGTATATTTTGGACAAAATTGTCTCTGACCAATGGATTAAACTATATAAAACCAGTCTTCCCTTTTTTTAAAAAAAATTTTCTTAATCCTTTTTCTCCTCTCAATTTTTTATTTTTTTTACTTTGATTTTTTCTTTTTAGTTTTTCTCAATCTTTACATTTTTTCTTTACTCCTCTCAACGTCTACTTTTTTTTTATTTTTTTAATCTTTATTCCTTTTTAATTTTTCTCGGCCTTTATTTTTAATTTATCTTTTTTTCATTTTTCTCAACTTTTATTTTTTTTTTTCGTTTCTCCTCTCAACTTCTATATTTTCTTTCTTTTTCATTTTTATTTTCATTAATTTTATTTTTTCTTTTTAATATTTTTCTTCATTTTTCTTTTTGCAACTTTTTTTATTCTTCTTTTCTTTTTCAATGGACCGATTATCCACTGAAATTGTGCCAACTGGCCCTCAAGGATTTCCTGGTAATCAAAAATATTTTAGATGTAATTTGGACTTTTAACTTGGTGTAGTACAGGATATTCAGTTTATCCTGTTCTCTAGGTATTTGTCGACAGAAGTAGCATTCTACCATTAGTTTACTTGAATGGTTTCATGTCATCCCTAGACATTGTATGCTTATGCATGACCTTATCCGTTTGGTAAAAATTCTAGCATTTAACAAAATCATGATGCAAGACTGAGTTTTTGCTATGAGCTTTTAGCATAAATAATCCATGTTACTTGATCTCGAGGTTTTGAATTTTTTCTTATATCGGTTTAACCATCTAATATCTGAAGCTGGATCAATTGATTCAAGCTCACGCCTAGTAGACCCACCAAAGGGGTAAAACGCTTCTCACTAGATGCCAGTTATTCTACCGTGCCTTCCGGTTGTCTAGGTCCACCTAATACAAAATAATGATGCAATTTTACAAGTGAATTTTTGGCAGCAAAACTCGAATTTTATTAATTGCTCTTTCAAATTTTATATAGTTTCAAATATTTTCCTTAATTCAAAAGCCGTAGAAGGGCTACGATATACAGTGGGTAAGGAAATATATAATGACAAAAAGATGCGTAAAAATATGGGGAAAATACAGGAATAGCCTCAAAATAAGGTGACTTTTAATTTTTGATCCTAAATAAGAAAATTGTGTAAAAATAGCCGTCAACTATTAAGTGGTTTATTTTGGACAAAATTTTCTCTGACCAATGGGGTAAACAACATAAAACTAGTTTTTTTTTTATATATATAATAATTACCTATTTGTCTCTCTCTATATCTCATATATTAAACAACTCCATATTTATTTATCTTTCAACTTTTATTTTTTCTCTTTTTATATTTAATTTTTCTTAACCCTTACTTTTTTTTCTCTTTTCTTCTCTCAACTTCTTTTTTTTTTTTACTTTGATTTTTTCTTAATTTTTCTCAATCTTCACATTTTTTCTTTACTTCTCTCAACGTCTGCTTTTTTAAAAGGAATATCTTTTTTTATTTTTCTTTGATTTTTATTCTTTTTTAATTTTTCTCGGCCTTTATTTTTAATTTATCTTTTTTTCATTTTTCTCAACTTTTATTTTTTTTCTTTTCTCCTCTCAACTTCTATATCTTCTTTCTTTTTCATTTTTATTTTCATTAAATTTTTTTTATTTTTTAATATTTTTCTTCATTTTTCTTTTTTCGCAACTTTTTTTATTCTTTTTTTCCTTTTTCTTTTCTTTTCTTCTATTCCTTCCAAACAAGAAGTTACACCTCATAGGCAAGAGTTGACACTAACACACTGTAACTTAATTTATGATATGTTCTATAAATATTATCTTAGAGGCAAGATTTAGGATTTTCAAACAAGAAGTTACGTTTCATGGGTTAGAGTTGACACTGCCACACTGGAGTTATGAGATGTTCTATAACTCTTACCTTAGAGACAAGACTTAGCTCAAGTATTTTCAAACAACAAGTTATGCCCCATGGGCAAGAGTTGACACTATTACATTATGTATTGATTAATGAGATATCCTATAACTCTTGCCTTAAAGGCACGACTTATTCCAAAAATTTTCAAACAACAAGTTACGTACATTGGACAAGAGTCAACACTACCACATTGTGTTTTTACTTATGAAATGTTGAAGGACCATCAAATATTAAGTTATGCCCCATGAATAAGAGTTCACTACCAAATTGTGTATTGATTTATGAGATACTTTATAACTCTTCCTTTAAAGGCAAGACTTAGATCAAGGACTTTCAAGCAATAAGTTTGGCCCCATGGGCAAGAGTTGACATTACCACATTATCTTGATTAATGGGATGTTCTATAACTCTTGCCTTAGAGGCAAGATTTAACCCAAAAACTTTCAAACAATAAGTTACGTCTCATGGGTAAGGGTTGACACTACCACATTGTGTTTTGATTTATGAGATGCTCTATAACTCTTGCCTTAGAGGCAAGACTTAATCCAAAGACTTTTAAACAACAAGTCGCATGCCTCATGGGCAAGATTTGACACTACTACATTGTGTTTTTATTTATGAGATATTTTATAAATCAAGGACTTTCAAACAACAAGTTATGTCCCATGGGTAAGAGTTGACGCTGTCATATTATGTTTTGATTTATGAGATGTTCTATAACCTTAGAGGCATGACTTAGTTCAAGAACTTTCAAACAACAAGTTATGCTCTATGGGAAAGAGTTGACACTACCACATCGTGTCTTGATTTATGAGATGTTCTATAACTCTTGCCTTAGAGACACGACTTAGTCCAACGACTTTCAACCAACAAGTTACACCTATGGGCAAGAGTTGACATTACTATAACGTGTCTTGATTTATAAAATGTTCTATAATTTTTACCTTAAAGGCAAGACTTACCCCACAAATTACGCCCATGGACAAGAGTTGATAATACTATATTGTATCTTGGTATATGTGATGCTCTATTAATCCTGCCTCTAAGAGAAGACTTAGCCCAAGAACCACCCAAAAAAAAGTTACGCCCAATATGGGCAAGTGTTGACACTACCACATTGTATCTTGATTTATGAAATATTCTATAACTTTTGTCTTAGAGGAAAAACTTAGCTCAATAATTTTCAAATAACAAATTATGCCCCACGAGCAAGACTTGACACTACCGAATTGTGTCTTGATTTATGAGATGTTCTATAACTTTGGCCTTAGAGACAAGACTTATCTCAAAAGACTTTCAAACAACAAGTTATGCCCTTAGATTTACTTTAATGTCAAAGAAAAAAGATTCCTTTGCGGATTATCCAACTTTTTATTTGTTAACAAAATATAATAGAAGTTGATAAAAAAGAAAAAGGAGAAAAAATAGAGAAAAGAAGAAAAGATTGAGATAAAAAAAGAGAAGAAAAACAGTAAAGGTTAAGAAAAAAAGAATAAAAAATATATCTTTAAAAATATAAGATTGAGAAAAATAAACATGACAAGAAAAAAATAAAAATAAAGTTTGAAAAAAATGAAAACAAAGAAAAAAATGAGAAATAATAAAAATAAAAAGGAAAAGAAAAATAAAAGTTGATATAAATGAATTAAAAAAAAAAAAAGAAATGAAGAAATAACTATTGTTTGAGAAAAAATAGAAAAAAGTAATTTAAAATAAAGGTAGAGACAAATAAATTAAAATAAGAAAAATAAAAGAATTTAAAAAAAAGAAATAAAAATAGAAGCTGAGAGAAAAATGAACATGGAAAATTTAAAAATATTTTAGTTATAGCGGGGCAAAAATTTATTTGTCCTATACATAAAAAGAAAGGAAGACTAATTTGTAAAGACTTTTCTTATGAGGGACAAAAAAAACTAAAGCCACCCGCCATTGAGGCCTAGGTAATTTCCTGGAAAATATGGTAATTGGCACATTATGAAGGCCAGCCCATGTTGCTCCAACATCCGCAGCTTATCCCCACAAAATTGATGGCATCATTTTTTACTTTCACGAATGATGTTGAAAGATATTATTGCCATTAATTTTCATTTTCTTCCTAGAGAATAAGTGATGACAAAATAATTTTACCATTATTAAAAGAAATAAGAGAACGTATTAATTTGAAGTTAAGAGTCTACAATGTGCATCGTTTATTTGACTCTATATCTAAATTGGTATCTTTTGAACTTGTGAAGCACATATAAATCAAGTTTAAAAGAAAAGAAAATAAAGCATCTTAGGTGGGCATCTTCAAATTGATTGTGTCAACATTAAGCGCGGCTAACAGATCGGGCTGGCCCATACCGGTAGGTTTGGGCTAAGGCCGGTTACACTGGTACTCGGGACATGGGCTGGCGCGGACAAGGAGCTTCCAACGGGTTAATGCTAAAGCCTTTTTTAAATTTTATTTTAATATTATATTAATGTTATACTAGCCGTTGGGAGTCGTTAGTGGGCCCCACAACGGCTAGTTCCCCCTCCCCCCACCCCACCCACGCCAGCTTCTCTCCCAGCCCCCTCCACCTAGTTCATATTTTCGTGTAAATACTTACTCTTCTCCCCTTATTACAAAAATTTTCTAATCTCTATTACTAATTACTAGTAAATCTACCCGCGCTTTACGTGGTTAACAAAAATGATGGTTTGTAGATTTCAAATAAAATTATAAGTTACTATTTTGAATCAAAAGAAATTATAAAATTACAACAAAGAAATTCATCTATACAAACAAAAAAGATCATAAAAAGAACGTATAAAAATAAAGAAATAATACAATATTATTTTTACGATCTTAATCATTAAATATAAAAGAAAAAATACAAAATTAATATACAATCTTCCGAACTCTTATCGACATCTCCCACAAGCTGACCCACCATTCAATAGCCTTCATCTTATTCTTCGAGACAAATAACAAAAAGAAATGTAATAAGCATAGAAAATGTAGCATGAAACTTAAAAAACTAATGTAATTATTTGTACAAAGTTTTACTATATTTATTTATAGAACTGTAATATGAAAATACTAAATATATGTCATGAAGATGATTATTAATTATTTAATAGGTTATGATAAGAAAAAAAAAATGAGAATAATGAAAATAATGATCATTTCACATTATAGAAATTAAAAGAAAATAGAATTCAATTTTTTTAACATTGCATATTTAATATAATTTAGAGAGTTAAATGAGTTTTTTTTTTTTTTTCAAACTTTTGTTTAATGTTTAATATAGAACATAAAGAAAAACAAATAGAGAAAAATTCAAAAAAATTATATTTCTTAGCCAATGAAAGATGTCACATCATTTTTTTCTATTTCTAATATATATATTACTTATTGACTCTTTTTGTCTTCTTCATGTATTTTTTTTTTTACATTTTGACATTCCTAAATAAAAGTTTTGACTCGGTCATTATCTCACATATATATATTCAATGAGCAAATAAAAAATTGGTGAAACACACCCTTTCAGTCAGGCATAAGATGAAAAGACAAAATTGAAACAAATAAGAAAGAATAGCCCAAAAGCAAAATCTTGTTTTCGATTATCACAATTGCAGAAAATCAAACGTGAAGTAGAACATGCATATAATCACATAGAATTATAATTGCTTAAAGTGATAAAAAGTAAATGAAAATTTTCATAAAAAGTAAATAAAAATTTGTGTCAAAGAAATAAACATAAATTATCTTATTTTTAGTTTGATGCTTAGATTGTCTTTTTCAAATCCTTCATAATGTCTCTCGAACAATTCAAATCAACATATGTGCTCAAGAAGAACAATTATTACTTTTGATTTTAAGATTTAATAGACTAAAAAGAAGTAAAATTGTGGGAGAGTTAAAACTTGAGCTCAAAATATATACTCAACATTATTACAATATGTTGAAGCTTAAAACCTGAAAAGGCTATGATGCAATCGAAAAGGCACGCATGCAGCTTAATGATTTATTATTTCAATTCAATTCTTGCAATTTTAATGACCCACTATAAAATAAATATTCTTTCAACTTTAATGACCCACTATAATTAGTTTTTGATGATTTTAGTTATAAAAAAAAAAAGATCACAATATGGATAATGAGTTTAGAAGCATGTCATATCATTATTTTCACATTCTTCTTTTGTATATAAATATAGATTTTAACAATAACTATGAATAAGTAATTAATTTACACATTTTTTTAATCTTTTCACTCTTTGTATAATTGAATAGTTTGTTATTTTCTATTTTAGCAAAAAAATATTTTGGGATTGATTTGCATAAAATTATTTGTAAAAGTTAAGGTCTTAAGATTGCCCATTCTACAAAAATTTCATCCTTGAAATTGATTTGCATAAAATTCTTGTTGTAAATATTCTAATATATGATTTACAAATAAATAACAATGTTATTTAAAAAGAAAATGACCAAAAGCCCCCCAACCTTTACCCCAAATTCCAACTACACACTTATACTTTGGAGGGGTCCTATGACCCCCTGGACTATTTTAAAGTGGAATATTTACACCCCTAAAAGCTCATGTCCAGATATTGTTTGGGGAAGTGAGCTGCACTCGCTGTCACGTCATTGCCATGTCATTTTTAAAATTTTTTTATCTAAAAAATTAATTATCTTTAATTATTTTAATCTCAATCCATTTTCCCCTTTCTCTTCATCTTCTTTCTTCAATCTTAATCCATTTTCCCCCTTTGTCTTCATCTTCTTTTCTTCAATCTCAAAAGCCAAAATGAACTCATCAAATTTTCTTTACTTTCTCTTTCTATCATTTTTTTCAATTTCAGTTGACATATTTGGATTGCTGGGGTGATTTTTCATGGAATGACGTTGGAAATTTCTGATTTGGAGGTCTCGCGAAGTGCCGCTGCCATCGCCGGAATCCGCGACTGACAACGTATTTTTTGATCTAAAATTGACGTAAATTGACACACTTTTTTTTGGGGCTTCTTGTTGGGTTTTGCTCGTCCTAAGAAGGCACATCTTTTGGCATTGGCTGTGCTCCGTTTTCCATTGAACAACGGCGGCACAGCCTTCGCCAGAGATCGCCAACGGCGGCGCTGGCTTCAAACTCAAATTCCCAGCGATTGGAGAACTATTTTTTGGAGATTTTTGTTGGGGTGAACTTGCCTTGAGGTGGCGCTCCTCTTGGTACTGGTCCGCAACCACCAAAGTCGCTAGAGTGATGTGCGATGTTGAGATTGAATATTTGTGTGTTGTTTGATCTTTGTTGTCGGTGAATAATTGCTCATGTTGGTTTGTTGTCGATTCTTTGGCTATGAACTGTGTGATGAAGTCGAAAATAATAAACAACATCGAGTTTGAAAATTTTCGACAACCTTGAAGTGGGAAACAATGACCATATCAATTATTAAATTTTCGATGATCTTAAATCCGGAAACAACGAACAACACCAATTTCAAAATTTTCAACGACCTTGAAGCCAAAAGCAATGAACAATACCGAATTTAAAATTTTCGATGACCTTAAAGTAGAAAATAATACATAATTTTAAAATTTTTGATGACTTTGAAGTCGAAAATAATGGACAATACCCATTTTAAAATTTACGCCGACCTTGAAGTCGGAAATAATGAACTATATTGATTTCAAAATTTTCGATGATCTTGATGTCGGAAATAATAAACAACATCGAATTTAAAATTTTCGACAACCTTGAAGTGGAAAACAATGAACGATATCAATTTTTAAATTTCCGACGATCTTAAATCCGAAAATAATGAAGAATACCAATTTCTAAATTTTCAACTACCTTGAAGCCGGAAATAATGAACAATACCAAATTTAAAATTTTTCAATAACCTTAAAGTCGGAAACAATAGAGAATTTTAAAATTTTCAGCGACCTTCAAGTCAGAAACAATAGACAATACCCATTTTAAAATTTATGACGACTTTGAAGTCGTAAATAATGGATAATATCAATTTTAAAATTTCCGACAATCTTGAAGTTGGAAACAATGAACAATGCCCATTTTGAAATTTTCGACGAATTTGAAGTGGAAACCAATAGATTTTGTGCTTGGAGATGAGGAAAATGATAAATTGATTTTCGATGCCATTGATGAATTCTTGAATGCCATTGTGTGTAATAATAATAATAATAATAATAATAATAATAATGATAATGATAATGATAATAATGATGATGATAATGATAATAATGATGATGATGATGATGATGATGATGATGATGATGATGATGATGATCATTATTATTATTATTATTATTATTGTTATTATTATTATTATTACACACAATGATGATGATAATGATAATAATGATAATAATAATAATAATAATAATAATAATATGATGATGATGATGATGATGATGATCATAATGATCATAATAATAATGATAATAATAATGATGATAATAATAATAATAATAATAATAATAATAATAATAATAACAACAAGAAGAAATAACTCTCTTGTCATGTCAGCGTTCAGGGGGTAATAATTTCACTTTAAAATAGTATGACCCCCGCAAAGTATAAGTGTATAGTTGAGATTTCGACTAAAGGTTGAGGGAGGGGGTAATAGATCATTTTCTCTTCTTTAAATAAGATAAATGACTGATTTAAATAAACTATTGTCACATATCTTTACAATCTTAATGTGGGACCTTCTGGCTTGAATTCAGATTTAGATAGGCTTCAATATGAATATCAAATACGAAAAAAAAGATACCTTTATAACCAAATAATCCTTAACAAAGTTACGTGAAGAGTCAAATTATATAATGTTGTATTAACAACATAAAATCTTAGTTGTTGTGTGACCGCCTATATTATCATTAAACTTGTAGAGATTTAGAATAGAGAGATGAACTAAAAAGTAAAGACAAAAAATGAAACCAAATTATAATACACTTAAAATCATACCTAATTTCAAAATGATAAAGGATATGAAGAGATTGTGATGATTTTGGACTTAATAGTTGGTTTCACTTATATAAAATATAGACATATAGATTTATGTTGTGTCATTACATAATAAATTATCATTAAATTCTTAAATTAATAACATTGACTTTTGAGTTTTGGAACGAAAAAAGAGTTAAATGCATAATTAAGAGAATGTAATTAAGAAATAATTTTAACGTTTTTTAATGTATTTTTTAAATTGAAAAAATTAAGATAAATATAAAAAAAATCGAGAATAATTATAAGATAGGAGGAAAGATCAAAAGTATGGAGTTAAAACTTATTAATGATATTCCTAATAAAAAGAAGAGTTACAATAATTTATTATTATATTAGTAAATGCCTATCTATCTATATCTATATCTATATCTATATATAGATATACTAAATTGCAAGAAAGTCTTGCTTAGATGATTGTCAAGTTGCACCCTAGAAAAACGACACGTGTTAATATTTAGGACAAGATAGTTAATTAGTTAAAATTAGTTAGTTGCTTTTAACTTTTACAGATTTTTATAAAATACTTTACAGTTACTTTAATTTATTTTTTTTACTGTTTTTAATATTTAACTTCTACATAATAATTAAATAAAAGTCAAAAATAGAAACTTTAGAAACTTCTAATACATAAACAAAAAAAAATCATAAATCCAAATCATATAAATTCTACAGAATAATTAAAGACCCAAAAAAATAAAAAATTTAAAAGTTCATTATATAAATTCTACGAATTTTATTGCAAACTCATTCTCCTATAATAAAAAAAAAATCCATTAATTCAAATCAATATATATAAATTAGTACTTGCTTTTGACTTTTACAGTTTTTTATAAAATTTACTTATTACGGTTACTTTAATTTTTCTAATATGTATACTGTACAGAATAATTAAAAATACCCCCAAAATGGAAACTTTATTAGCTTCTAATCCTTAACAAAAGAACCCGTAAATTTAAATCATTTAAATTCTACAGAATAATTAAAGACCCAAATATATAAACTTTAAAAACATATACTCCTATAACCAAAAAATCCAAAAATTCAACTAAATATATATATAAATAAAAATAATCATGTACAACTGCCCCATTTTTTAAATATATTTTTAAAAATGAATTTTTTGAATTTTAAATTTGATTTTAACTTCATTAATAGAAAATTTGGAGATTTAAAAATGGGGCAGTTTTACTTGATTCTCACGACAGTTTTATTTTGTATTTTGAATGTGCATTAAACTAAAAATTGAAGTAGTATTAGAGACTACCACTACTCCCACTCCCCCCATTTCTTTTCCTCACGAGCATTTTTTTCAATTATTTGCGGATAGTTTTTTCCAATTTCCACCCTCTATTTCTCTATCTATATATGGATTATGAATTTATATGTAAATACCATCCAAACAATTTGTTATAGAGCATATTGATCATTTTTTCCTTTCTGATCAATTCCATTCGTACACACAGTACTGAGTCTATGCCAATAATATTTTTAATACTCTATTTATTGGTTGATTTCAATTATTCTGTATTTTGTAGTTTTTAATAGTTTAAATTATTCGTGATTACTAATTGATTTTGCAACAATGATAGCTTAAATTTTGAAATTCTTTTATCCATCAAGAAGGCAAGAATGAAAGTCGCTTGCTCATTCAATGTCCCTTGACAGTGATAAATAGGTGCTACTAAACTCAGTTGATTTCTTTGTCTTCACTTTCAATGGTAAGAGTTTAATATGAGAAAACAAATAAGTTTTTGATTTTTCTGAAATAAAATGGTGATACTTGAATTCTCTTCCATGATGCACGTTGCAAGAACTTAGAAATTATTCATGCATTATGTAGACAAAAGTATGTCAAAGATATTTGACTAAAGTACCAACATGCTTAATATAAGTGTCACAACGTGTTGGAATGAGAAATGAATGGGAATGAAGGAAGAAGATAATTCAAATTCATTTAAGATTTTTAAAAATGATTAAATTCTTAAGCGTTGAAGCTTATGGCATTCTATCACAGATAACCTGTTTTAATTACAAAAAAAATAGGACCAAGTTTCAAAACAATGAGAACAAAGATTCAGTAAAACATCATGAATCAGTATTGCTTACTAAACAATTCACCAAGACGTTGTTACCACCACGGAAAGGATCTTTAAGGATTGCTTGAGGACTAAGATTAAATGGTTGAGGTTAGAAAAGGGAAAAAAATGAAAGGAAGAATTTTTTTGAAATAAAAATAAGGTATAAAGTAAAGAAAGAAAAATTCTTTTAAAAAGGAATGAAAGAAAAGTCAGTCGCTGATCTTACTCTATAGAATGACTTTACTGTCTTCTTCGAACGCTTGTCCAGTACTTGATCCATTGTAGTTCCACTTTGGGAGCTCAAAAGCATGCTAGACTGGCTTTGAAATAGTCTGAAAATTCAAAAGCAATTAATTAAGAATTAGAAAATTCATGTACCCTTTGTTGGTTAATTAGAGAAGAAGTCCAAACTGAGTCGAAGGGTTACTTTTACAACTATGTGTAAAAAAAAGGAACACGATGAAGAACATCAATGGATCAGTGAATTATTAACAGTAGAATTGTCTTTTGCAAATAACTTTTGGCTATGCAATTGCTCTGTCTGGCCCATGCTCACAACTTTCTTCAAAATATAATATCACCAAACTGTTTTGAGCATTGCTACGTGGAAATATAAATATAGATAAGAGGGAGATCAAAAGTATGGAGTTAAAGCTTATTAATGATATTTTTAATGAAAAGAAGAGTTACAATCATTCATTATTATATTAATAAATACTAATTATCTTAAAATTAAATGAAATAATCAATTGATAAATAAATTTTAAAAATAAAAAAAATTCAAAAATTTGTAAAAAAAGATAAATAGGAATACTTGCTTGTGAGACATGCCACATAAGCAAGGCCTTATTCTTCCTCCTCTCTCTCTCTCTCTCTCTCTCTCTCTCTCTATATATATATAT